>NC_045989.1:22126809-22426809 GCF_010909765.2 Amblyraja radiata
AGGAGGATACTAGGAGACTGCAAGGTGACTTGGATAGGCTGCGTGAGTGGGCAAATGTTTGGCAGATGCAGTATAATGTGGATAAATGTGAGGTTATCCATTTTGGTGGCAAAAACAGGAAAGCAGACTATTATCTAAATGGTGGCCGACTAGGAAAAGGGGAGATGCAGCGAGACCTGGGTGTCATGATACACCAGTCATTGAAAGTAGGCATGCAGGTGCAGCAGGCAGTGAAGAAAGCGAATGGTATGTTAGCTTTCATAGCAAAAGGATTTGAGTATAGGAGCAGGGAGGTTCTACTGCAGTTGTACAGGGTCTTGGTGAGACCACACCTGGAGTATTGCGTACAGTTTTGGTCTCCAAATCTGAGGAAGGACATTATTGCCATAGAGGGAGTGCAGAGAAGGTTCACCAGACTGATTCCTGGGATGTCAGGACTGTCTTATGAAGAAAGACTGGATAGACTTGGTTTATACTCTCTAGAATTTAGGAGATTGAGAGGGGATCTTATAGAAACTTACAAAATTCTTAAGGGGTTGGACAGGCTAGATGCAGGAAGATTGCTCCCGATGTTGGGGAAGTCCAGGACAAGGGATCACAGTTTAAGGATAATGGGGAAATCCTTTAAAACCGAGATGAAAAGAACTTTTTTTCACACAGAGAGTGGTGAATCTCTGGAACTCTCTGCCACAGAGGGTAGTCGAGGCCAGTTCATTGGCTATATTTAAGAGGGAGTTAGATGTGGCCCTTGTGGGTAAGGGGATCAGAGGGTATGGAGAGAAGGCAGGTACGGGATACTGAGTTGGATGATCAGCCATGATCATATTGAATGGCGGTGCAGGCTCGAAGGGCCGAATGGCCTACTCCTGCACCTAATTTCTATGTTTCTATGTAATATGATCATGGCTGATCATCCACAATCAGTACCCCATCAGTCTGAAGAAGGGTTTCGGCCCAAAACCTTGCCTATTTCCTTCGCTCCATAGATGCTGCTGCACCCGCTGAGTTTCTCCAGCATTTTTGAGTACCCCCGTTACTGCTTTCTCTCCATATCCCTTGATTCCTTTAGCCCTAATAAGGGCTAAATCTAACTCTCTCTTGAATATATCCAGTGAATTGGCCTCCACTGCTTTCTGTGGCAGTGAATTCCACAGATTCACAACCGTCTGGGTGGAAAAGTTTGTCCTCATCTCAGTCCTAAATGACCGACCCCTTATTCTTAAAACTGTGTGACCTCCTGGTTCTGGACTCCCCCAACATGGGGAACATAGTCGTTGTGTCCTTGGGCAAGACACTTCACCCACCTTTGCCTGTGTGTGAATGTGTGTGAGTGATTGGTGGTGGTCGGAGGGGCCGTAGGCGCAGATTGGCAGCCACGCTTCCGTCAGTCTGCCCCAGGGCAGCTGTGGCTACAGAAGTAGCTTACCACCACCGAGTGTGACTGAGGAGTGAATGAATAATGCGATGTAAAGCGCCTTGAGTATTAGAAAGGCGCTATATAAATCCCATCCATTATTATTAATAACATGTTTCCTGTCCAAGCCTTTAAGAATGTTATATTTTACAGAATCAGATTTCCTCTCATCCTTCCACATTCCAGTGAATGCAAGCCCAGTCGACCCATTCTTTCATCATATGTCAGTCCCACCATCCCGGGAATGAAGCTGGTGAACCTACACTGTACTCCCTCAGTCCTTCCTCAAGTACTGCCCTGTTTGCCCTCCTCCCATCAGGGAGGCGGTACAGGAGCCTCAGGTCTCGCACAAGCAGGCTGAGGAACAGCTTTTCCAATAACACCATTACCCTGCTGAACTCACAGTCCCGTCACTAGCTATCTTTTATACTCTCCCATCTGTATACATTTATTTGCCTTAATGTACCAGTTTAATTCACCCACAGTGCACACATTGTTTAACCAGTATTTTTATTTCTACTATAATCTTGCACTATGACCAGACGCTAAACTGCATTTCGTTGTACCTGTACTCGTATTTGTGCAATGACAATAACATTGAATTGAATTGAATTAGGTGTAGTTTTCACTCGCCCCTTGACACTAATAAGCCTGGAGTGAAGTTTGTATTGTGAGAGTGAGAGTGCCGCGGGCGGGCGGGTGTGAAGCCGCCGGGTTAATGACTCACCGCAAGCCAAGCGTCCATCCAGGCGGGATCTGCTCGGGACCCGGGACCCAGGGCCCGTTGCCGGGGGCGACGACACCCGCTCTCCAGGCTCCGCCGGGGCCCACCCGCTCACTGCGCCTGCGCGTCGCTGCCCCCCCCACCCCCCGCCCCAGAGTGACGGCCCGCTCGGCCAATCAACCCGCGGGGACGCCGAAGGGGGCGGGTCCAGCCAATAGCCGGCCGGGGCTGAGGCGTGGGGGCGGGACTTGGC
This sequence comes from Amblyraja radiata, assembly GCF_010909765.2. Taxonomy (NCBI): domain Eukaryota; kingdom Metazoa; phylum Chordata; class Chondrichthyes; order Rajiformes; family Rajidae; genus Amblyraja; species Amblyraja radiata. Next base: position 22,129,201 of record NC_045989.1, read on the forward strand.
ATCCAGGTCGCTGCCGACGTGTCCACAGCTGCAAACTCTGCATTGGCATGCAGCTGTGTGTGGGAATGCAGCTGTGTGTGTGGACATGCAGCTATGTGTGTGGGGACATGCAGCTGTGTGTGGGAATGCAGCTGTGTGTGGGGACATGCAGCTGTGTGTGGGAATGCAGCTATGTGTGGGAATGCAGCTGTGTGTGTGGGCATGCAGCTGTGTGTGGGGACATGCAGCTGTGTGTGGGGACATGCAGCTGTGTGTGGGGACATGCAGCTGTGTGTGGGGACATGCAGCTGTGTGTGGGGACATGCAGCTATGTGGGAATGCAGCTATGTGGGGGAATGCAGCTGTGTGTGTGGGCATGCAGCTGTGTGTGTGGGAATGCAGCTGTGTGTGTGGACATGCAGCGGTGTGTGTGGGAATGCAGCTGTGTGTGTGGACATGCAGCTGTGTGTGTGGAGATGCAGCGGTGTGTGTGGGAATGCAGCTGTGTGTGTGGGCATGCAGCGGTGTGGGAATGCAACTGTGTGGGAATGCAGCTGTGTGTGTGGACATGCAGCTGTGTGTGTGGACATGCAGCTATGTGGGAATGCAGCTGTGTGTGTGGGAATGCAGCTGTGTGTGGGAATGCAGCTGTGTGTGTGGACATGCAGCTGTGTGTGGGAATGCAGCTGTGTGTGTGGGAATGCAGCTGTGTGTGTGGACATGCAGCTGTGTGTGTGGACATGCAGCTGTGTGGGAATGCAGCTGTGTGTGTGGACATGCAGCTGTGTGGGAATGCAGCTGTGTGTGGACATGCAGCGGTGTGGGCATGCAGCTGTTTGTGTGGGAATGCAGCTGTGTGTGTGGACATGCAGCTGTGTGGGCATAGAAACATAGAAAATAGGTGCAGGAGTAGGCCATTCGGCCCTTCGAGCCTGCACCACCATTCAATATGACCATGGCTGATCATCCAACTCAGTATCCTGTACCTGCCTTCTCTCCATACCCCCTGATCCCTTTAGCAACAAGAGCCACATCTAACTCCCTCTTAAATATAGCCAATGAACTGGCCTCAACTACCTTCTGTGGCAGAGAATTCCAGAGATTCACCACTCTGTGTGAAAAAAGTTTTCCTCATCTCGGTCCTAAAAGATTTCCCCCTTATCCTTAAACTGTGACCCCTTGCTCTGGACTTCCCCAACATCGGGAACAATCTTCCTGCAGCTAGCCTGTCCAACCCCTTAAGAATGTTGTAAGTTTCTATAAGATCCCCCCTCAATCTTCTAAATTCTAGCGAGTACACACCGCATGCAGCGGTGTGGGCATGCAGCGGTGTGGGCATGCAGCTGTGTGGGCATGCAGCTGTGTGGGCATGTAACTGTAGACTCCTTGGGCATGAAGCTATAGGCTAGCATGGAATTTGCAGTGGGAATGAATAAAATATTATTGAATATCAAATACAGGCATTTGAAGCTGGTGAAGAAAGCGAATGGTATGTTAGCATTCATAGCAAAAGGATTTGAGTATAGGAGCAGGGAGGTTCTACTGCAGTTGTACAGGGTCTTTATGAGACCACACCTGGAGTATTGTGTAAAGTTTTGGTCTCCTAATCTGAGGAAAGACATTCTTGCCATAGAGGGAGTACAGAGAGGGTTCACCAGACTGATTCCTGAGATGTCAGGACTTTCATATGAAGAAAGACTGGATAGACTCGGCTTGTACTCGTTAGAATTTAGAAGATTGAGGGAGGATCTTATAGAAACTTACAAAATTCTTAAGGGGTTGGACAGGCTAGATGCAGGAAGATTGTTCACGATGTTGGGGAAGGCCAGAACAAGGGGGTCACAGTTTAAGGATAAGGGGGAAATCTTTTAGGACCGAGATGAGAAAAGCATTTTTCACACAGAGAGTGGTGAATCTCTGGAATTCTCTGCCACAGAAGGTAGTTGAGGCCAGTTCATTGGCTATATTTAAGAGGGAGTTGGATGTGGCCCTTGTGGCTAAAGGTATCAGGGGGTATGGAGAGAAGGCAGGTACAGGATACTGAGTTGGATGATCAGCCATGATCATATTGAATGGCGGTGCAGGCTCGAAGGGCCGAATGGCCTACTCCTGCGCCTAATTTCTATGTTTCTATGTGAGGACGGTCCATATATTTTTTAATTTATTGGACTTTCTTTGGTTTATTGTGTTATCTATGAATACAGTGTTGACAGACTATTGTGTTGCTACAAGTAAGAATTTCATTGGTCCCCTTTCGGTACATATGACAATCAAACACACTTGAGAAATTGAAACAAAGAACTGTAAAATAAATGTTAATGTCCTTGGAAGTATCTTGAGACAGCTTAAGAATAAGGGGTAGGCCATTTAGGACAAAGATGCGGAAAACCTTTTTCACCCAGAGAGTTGTGAATCTGGGATTCCCTGCCACAGAAGGTAGTGAAGGCCAATTCACTGGATGTTTTCAAGAGAGATATAGCTCTTAGGGCTAACGGAATCAAGGGATATGGGGTGAAAGCAGGAATTGGGTACTGATTTTGGATGATCAGCCATGGCCATATTGAATGGTGGTGCTGGCTCGAATAGCCAACTGGCCTACTCCAGCACCTATTTTCGATGTTTCTATGTTAATATAACGACAGGGTGACATAAATACAAATAGTTGCTGGTGTGGCAAGCAAAGACTGCTATCAGAACACAGGGTTCATCTCAATCACCTGACAAAGTGTTTTAGTTGATTGGATTTTGTGGACAATGACATTCTCTACATTTAACAGAGCGTGCAAGCATGGTCAAGTATACTCAATGATATTTATTGAAAGTGAAAAAACTCTGGGTCAAATGGGTCAAGTTTTGAGATTTAAACTGCGCTCTCCATTTTAGAACATTACAGCACAGGAATAGGCCCTTCGGCCCATAATGTCTGCCAAGATAAACAAATCTCCTCTGCCTGCACGCGATCCATATCACTCCATTCCGTGTATATCCACTTGCCTATCCAAAAGCCACTAAAATGCCACTGTCATATCTGCCTCCACCACCACCCCAGGCAGCTTATTCAAGATCAAGGGCAGCATCTTCAGTCAGAGACTGATTGCACCAATGTGCAAAACTGAGAGACATAGGAAGTCTTGTATACCAACTGCTATAAGGTTATATAATGCGCATAAATAACTGCACTTTTTTTTCATTCATTGTATTTTAACTTGTATTTTAACTTGTTAAGTATGGAAGCTATTTGAGGAAATGTGTGGTGTTATGTCTGTCTTGAAGCTGTCGTGGCACTGTAATTTCCTGTAAAGGATTATTAAAGGTATAATCAATCAATATTCCAGGCACCTACCACATATGCACGGCAAGATCTTTAAACCTTGTCCATTGCATCTTAAGGTACGTCCTCTAAATTTTCTTCAGGGGTAACCAGGAGCAAATTCTGTTAAAATATTCTACTTGATTTACTTCAACAAGACTAATTGAGAGAGTTTTGTTTATGAATTTTGTTTAATTCACTCTACAGTACTGCATATTTTTCTGTTATTATACAAAACCCGAACAATTTTGAAGAAAATTGGTGGCATGTAAAATTTGCTGTACAACATCAATTAGGGCGATATAATGAAACCAAAAAATCAGTGTAAGCTTGTTGAAACAGGTACATAGTTAATTAGAAAGTAATTAGAAAGGCATGTCGTAACAAATTACATTAAGGTTTTTGAGAACTTATCTTTTGCAGGTCATGCTATCTGAATAATTCAAATGTCTTAACATGAATATGAAACACATTTTAACATATTTATAGCATAGTAACATTCTTCTGTTTGACTTTTGCGTTTATCCAAACAAAGACCATATATTTTGGTTCTGGAAGTGGATGTATTTCATACCCAATTATCATTTTACCAGTGCAATGAATAGTGTTAAGGTCAACCAGGGGTAGGAACGAGACATTACCTGCCCAGATATGTTCTTTCCAGTGTTATTGATCAACAAAACACAAAGTGTTGGAGGAACTTGGCAGGTCAGGCAGCATCTGGAGGGGAATGAACAGGCAACATTTCTGGTTGGGACCCTTCTTCAGACTGATTGTAGTACGGAAGAGACGGCTGGAAAAGAGAGGAGGGGGTAAGACAAAGCCTGCCAAATAAAGGCATAAGGGTAGACACAAAATGCTGGAGTAACTCAGCGGGCCAGGCAGCATCTCTGGAGAGAAAGAATGGGTGACGTTTCCGGTCGAGACCCTTCTTCAGACTGATTACTCCAGAATTTTGTGTCTACCTTCGATTTAATGCAGCATCTGCAGTTCTTTCCTACACAAAGGCATAAGGGTGTCAGGTCAGTGATAGGTGGATACAGGTGAGAGGCGGGGGTGGTCAGCAGATGGGTGGAGTAAGCCAACCATCAGATGTCAGAAGTTATGGGGAGCAGGCAGGAGAATGGGGTTAGGAAGGAGAGATAGATCAGCCATGATTGAATGGCGGAGTAGGCTTGATACCAAAGAGTTGTCGGCCCCCCTCGGTCATGACTGACCATGGCTGATGCATCCTAGTTGTTGGCTGCTTGCTCCAAACCTCGGCTGGAGCAGCTTCGCTTGTGGCTGAAGAGACCAATGCGGGAGTGACAGTCTCTGTGGCAAATGTCACATTTGTGTGTAGTCTCTGGTCTGTTGAAGTTGCCGCGCTCCTGTCTGCGCGCACGCTTGTCTGCCGCTGCGTTGAACAGTTTCTCTTACCCCATTTTGAGATGTGGGTTCAGGGTACCTCTCCACCTCGTGCCGTCAGCTGCAAAGCTCTCCCAGGACTCCACATCAATGTTGTGCGCCTTCATGTCTCTCTTGCAGACATCCTTGTGACGTAGCTGGGGGCAGCCGATGGTTCTCCTCCCAGATGTCAGCTCTCCATAGAGGACGTCTTTTGGAGTACTGCCATCCCCCATGCGGTGGGCATGGCCCAGCCACCGCAGCCTGCGCTGCCTGAGTAGAGTGTACATACTGGGAAGGCCAGCGCGAGACAGGATCTCGGCGTTGGACACTCTGTCTTGCCAAAGAGTAACACAACACAAAATGCTGGAGTAACTAAGCGGGCCAGGCAGCATCGGTGGAGAGAAGGAATGGGTGGCGTTTCCGGTCGAGACCCTTCTTCAGACTGAGGTGAGTGGGGAAAGATTTAATAGGAAACTGAGGGGCAGCTTTTTACACAGAAGGTGGTGATGGGTGTGTGGAACGAGCTTCCAGAGTAGGTAATTGAGGCAGGTACTGTCACAACATTTCAATGACATTTGGACAGGATAGGAAAGGATCTGGGCCAAAAGCAGGCAGGTGGGACTAGTGTAGATGGGGTATGTTGGTCAACATGGGCAAGTTGGGCCGAAGGGCCCGTTTCCACACTGTATCGTTCCAAAACTCTATCAAATCGAATTAAAATAATGCATGCAACCAAAGAAATTACAGGATTTGCTTTCAAAATACAAAACAAATGGCAAATGGCAAAATATAATAATTTCCAAATTTGCAGCTTACTTAAGAAATAACCGTAGATGCATTTTCTTATTACCATCCACGTGAGATGGCAAACCGGATTTAAGCAAGGAACTACAGTAGAATTGTCTCCTTGGTCATTAGCGATAGCTGACAGTAATTAAACATTAACTGGGGCACTTCCTGCAGAGTTGGTGATGTTCCACGTTGCTGAATGGTGATTTACTAAATTTAGTAAATTAATTAATCGTGCAGTCATAAAGCACAGAAACAGGCCCTTCGGCCCAACTCGTCCATGCTGACCAAGTTGCCCCGTCTCAGCTAATCCCATTTCCACTGCAAACCTTTCCTATCCACGTACCTGCCCAAATGTCTATTAAATGCTGTAATAGTACATGCCTCAACTGCCTTCTCTCGGTCCATGTACACACATACTGTTGAACTAAAGTCACATTCTACCTTTCCAAATGCCACCAGATTCAAGGACAGCACCTTCTCTGCTGTTTAGCAGACTCATGAATCCCCTTCCTCCTGTATCCACCTATCACTCACCTGGCTTTGTCCTGCCCATCCTCTTTTCCAGCTTTCTCCCCCACTACCCGATCACAATCAGTCTGAAGAAGGGTAGGGTCCTGACCCAAAACGTCACCCATTCATGTTCTCCAGAGATGCTGCCTGACCTGCTGTGTTACTCCAGCGCTCTGTGAAACGTCACCTATCTGTGTTCTTCAGGGTTTCGGCCCGAAACGTAGCTTATTTCCTTCGCTCCATACATGCTGCTGCACCCGCTGAGTTTCTCCAGCACTTTTGTCTAACTAGTCAATATGTACATCTGTCGAAGTCCAAGAGAGTATATCCTTCTCAAGGGCAATAGCAATAACCAACAAATGCTGGGTTTGTCATTGAAGGCCAAAAAGAAATCCTTCTCCTCTGATAATTTTTAAGCCAAATCTAATTTTTGAAATGCAGTTGTGGTATAGGATTAAATTGAATAGAGTGGAATCAAAATATAGAGTTGTCAAGGAATAGTCAAGAATAATGCCAATAGAATTGCTTCTAGTTACAAAATCTATTCCCAATGTACGTCACGTTGCTCACACTAATACGTTCTGGCCTTCGGACTTTTTTGACAAAGAATGTCTCTGGCCATACGCCGTTAAGGCATTACTGCAGGTTTGCTCTTGAAAGGAAAAACTGCAGTCAACATGACGTACCACAAGGGGTCAGTGTTGAACCATTTTTGATGCAAGATAGACACAAAATGCTGGAGTAACTCAGCGGGTCAGGCAGCATCTCTGGAGAGACGGAATGGGTGACAAGGGTCGCGACTCGAAACATCACCCATTCCTTCTCTCCAGAGATGCTGCCTCTCCCGCTGAGTTACTCCAGCTTTTTGTGTCTATCTTTGGTTTGAACCAGCATCTGTAATTCCTTCCTACACATTTTTGATGGAAGTTTATCACTAATTTAACTGCAAAACTGCAACACAGTTTCTCCTCAGCTGTTTTCAGGCAATTGAACTGTCCTCTCACCAGCTAGAGAGGAGTCTCTCCCATTTAACTCATTGGAGAACTTGGAACTATCTTCAATCGGACTTTATCTTGAACTCAATGTTGTACCCATTATCCTGTATCGTCTTTTCTTTGACCAGATAGCACACAACAAAAGTCTTTCATTGGTCCTCGGTACACATGACAATAATAAACTAAAAGAAACTAAAACTGGAAGCATGCAACAAATCAAAATACCAGAAAATATTTAGAAATATAACCAGTAAGAAGAGGTTTAAGGAACTGCAGATGCTGGAAAAATCGAAGGTAGATAAATATGCTGGAGAAACCCAACGGGTGAGGCAGCATCTATGGAGCAAAGGAATAGGTGACGTTTCGGGTCGAGACCCTTCTTCAGACTGATGTGGATAACCAGAGGGATGAGTTTTAGCCACATGTAGGTGTGAATGTTTGATTCCTTCTGTAACAGGATGGGGCAGCATAGAGCTAGTGTCTGGGTGATCGATGGTTAGCACGGACTCGGAGGGCCAAAGGGTTTGTATCTATGCCATATTACTGAACTAAACTTAACTAAAAGTACATCAATCAGTTGAACCAGTGTAAGATTACCTTTACTGCAGTGGTTCTCACTCCTACAATCAGCCTGAGGAAGGGTTCCGACCCGAAACGTCACATTTCTCCAGACCCACTGCCTGACCCACTGAGTTACTCCACCATCTTTTTTATTACATTTAAAACAATTTACCTCGAGTCTCCTGTGATTCCCATTAAACCAGCCCTTACTGTGAACAGATTTACTGGCAAAAATGTCTTATTAAAGCCACCTCCAGTCCAATTAGCGAGATGCTGCACAGCGCAACATTTGTGATTGTGGATTGCACAAAGGATTGTTTTGAGAACTAGTGAACCAAATCTCCAGGCTGTGGCCGGCGTTACTATTGTTCAGGAAGTCCAGAAACAGTCACAAATATTCACACATTTTTTTGCAGTGCAGCCTTTCAAATAATGATTTGCCAACATGATTTTACATAGTTGAAGTTGTAAGTTTTAAACATTTAGATAAAATTGAAACGATTAATAACAGAAGAAAGTGGGAACCAGCGTGGGGGGGAGAGGGGGGGAGGGGGAGAGGGGGGGATCATTGGGGACTACATTGAACACTTTGTACCTTTGTCATCGCCCTTTATGTGGTGACCATTTGCATACCTTGTGTATAGGGTGCAATACAAAGAATCTCATCGTGACATATCACATGTGATAATAAAATATCCATCAATCCTTCAATCAATAATTAATTGATTAAAAACAAAACTCAGCTTAAAATTTAACATGAAGATAGACATCATCTTTCTATCTCAACCCCTCTATCCCCATCTTATTAAGCTATAGGCAGCAGCCCACCTTATACTTGGTACAAGACAATGCTAACATATCAGATGCTAAATTCACTGCATGGAAATATATAAAATGTTTATGTACCCCATCGTTATAATGTTTCTGTTTCCTCTTCTGTGAAGTTTTAACACGTTAAAACTAGGAGAATCTTTCTACTAATGAACAGCCTGTTAATGTCAAGTCAATTTCATAAATTGCATTCAGTGCACTTGAGTAAAGGCAGAGTATATTGGAAAATTGATTATCTTAATGTTGTTTAAAGTGGGCTTAATTAAGTTTAAGTTACTTTTCAAAGCCAGGCTATAAACCTCTTGCTGGCTAACTGGGTGAATGCCTGGTGTGGTATGAGGCTTGTGCAGTTGGAAGGGTTCAAGGTTGACTTCCTGCTCTGTCTTCAGACAGCCAAGTTCAATCAAGGCAGAGCACCTCACTCTTATAACTGAGGTGAAATGTAGAAATAGACATATATGTGTGCGTGTGAGGGGGAGAGATGTGTTTGGCTTTGCTCTCAAGAACTCGACAGATATGTGGATAGGAAGGGTTGAGAGGGTGTGGGTCAAACGCCGGCGAATGGAACTTGCCCAGAATGCCAACTTGGTTGTCATGGATCAGTTGGGCTCGAGTCAGGGCCACCAGTTGTTCCCATGTTGTATCGCTCTATGACTCTCTATACAACTCTACAGGACAGCACGGTGGCGCAGCGGTAGAGTTGCTGCCTTGCAGCGCCAGAGACCCGGGCTCGATCCTGACTACCGGTGCTGTCTGTATGGAGTTTGTACGTTCTCCCCGTGACCTGCGTGGGTTTTCTCCGGGAAGCTCCGGTTTCCTCCCGCACTCCAAAGACGTACAGTGAATGAACCAGGTTCAAGATGGCGGCGCTGGCTTAAGCGCGGCCCACCTGCAGTCCGTCTGTTTTTTTTCTTTCTTTTTGTTTCTTGTCATGTTTTAGTTAATTTTGTTTTATTAAGTTGTGTATGTGTGTGGGTGGGGTGGGAGAAACATGCGGGGATGCAACTTTGTTTTTTTTGTCGTATTCCCCGTCTCCGTCTGCGCCGAGGCCTAATGGCGGAGCTGGCGGCATTGGTGCCATAGCGGCGGCAGCGGCAGCGGAGACCCGACTCGGCCCCGAAGCTGTGGCGGCGGCGGCAGCAGCAGCGGAGACCCGACTCGGCCCCGAAGTTGCGGCGGCAGCAGCAGCAGAGACCCGACTCGGCCCCGAAGTTGCGGCGGCGGCAGCAGCAGCGGTAGCGGAGACCCGGCTCGGCCCCGGAACCGTGGCGGCGGCAGCAGCAGCAGCGGAGACCCGACTCTCGGAGCTGTGGCGGAGGCAGCGACCACCCGCGGAGTTTGAACCGTCGCCTCGGCGCAAAGGGAGAACAAAGGGAAGAGACAGAGACTTTAAGATTTTGCCTTCCACCACAGTGAGGAGGTGTTTGGTGAACTCACTGTGGTGGATGTTAAATTTGTGTTGATTGTGCGTTTTTGTCATTTTTTAATTATATGTATGACTGCAGGGAAACAACATTTCGTTCAGACCGAAAGGTCTGAATGACAATAAACGAATCTAATCTAATCTAATCTACAGGTCTGTAGGCTAATTGCCTTGGTATAGAGGTAAATTGTGTGTAGGGTAGCGTTAGTGAGCGGGGATTGCTGGTCAGTGGGCCGAAGGGCTGGTTTCCACGTTGTATCTCTAAACTAAACTGACTGACCCCATCTTTGTACAAGGCGAAGGTGGGGCATATTAGCCGCGGTGGTGAGGCCCAGTGTCGCAGCAAAGTTTCCCAGATCAGTCACAGTACAGGTCAGTCACATTGGAGGGACAAAACGAGGGAAGGGGAACGAGGGATAGATGGTACTTAGGACAAATTAAGAAAGTATTGACACTGGATTTAACCACATGCTGGACTCCACCAGCTTCAGCGCTGATAGTTTTGACATTTGCGGAAATGTTTAATTGGGCAACAATCCAGTGATGCCCAGGATCATGGAATAAGGAAATAATTTGAGATGGAGCACAAAGCTGAGAAGTAAAAATACACAAAGTGCTGGAGTAACTCAGCGGGTCAGGCAGCATCTCTGGAGAAGAAGGATGGGTGGCGTATCAGGTTGGGACACTTCTTCAGACTCGATACATCACCCACCTGTATCTGTGAACTAAAAACTGAACTCCTCAGCCTCCTCAAGCTAATTGTGTTCATGTTGCAAGCGGGTTAAATCAGCTATTGTTAGCAGAAAACCCTGAGGCAGACTGAATGTGTAGGAAGGAACTGCAGGTGCTGGTTTAAACTGAAGAACTCAGTGGGACAGGCAGAAGGGTCTCGATCCGAAACGTCACCCGTTCCTCCTCTCCAGAGATGTCCCGCTGAGTTGCTCCAGCTTTTTGTGTCTACCCTGAGGCAGACTCTTGTGCTCCCTGCAAGCCGTGGTCAGCATCACCTCCAGAACTCTGCAAACCTCATCTGCCACCCTGTGGATCCATCCTACTCCTTAGATCCGGTGAGAATTTGCCATCACAAGTAAATGGGGATGATTCAGATCAATCCTAGTTTAACGATGTATGATATTCTCTTATTAATCTACCGACTGCACCTGATATGGTCAGAATTGTGCATCAGTTCGGGCACATTCTGTTTACTTCCATCCTCTACCGCTGGAGTATCTGCAAGAACCCGGATTGTAGTAAACACTCTACTGTGCATTGACAAGGACTGCCTGTTTGTTGGCTTTGTTCTGTACTGCATGGTAAGATCAGCATTCAGCCACAAAGGATGGCATAGTAAAGCTTAGAGATCACACACACGCACACAGATATGCACAGAGAAATAAGCACACGCACACAGAAACACACACACAGAAACACACACACACACATGAACACACACACACAGAAACACACACACACACACATACAGAAACACAGAGATAGAAACACACACACACTCCCACACACACCCACATACATGCCGTGACAACCACACACACGCGCGCGCACACACACACACACACACACAGATAGAAACACACACAGAACCACCTACACACACACACACAAACTCTGACACGCAGACACAGACACACACACACAGAAATAAACAACCACATACACACAGACACACACACAGACGTAGATACACAGACACACACACAGACACACACACAGACGCGAACACACAGACGCAGATACACACACACTCGTTCCCCATCGGGCCTATCACTTGGGAGCAATGTCTGTTTGAGGCTCATTAAATATGGAAATGCAGATGGGGATTAACATACAAAAGGACACTAAGTGCGGAGTACCTCAGCAGATCAGGTAGCATTCTGGTGAGCATGGATAGATGATGTTTTGGGCTTTCATTGGACATTGTCAATGGAACTGATGCGTTACTGTTGTGAGAAAGCGGCCGACATAATCACGGACCTTTTTCATCCTGATCTCTCTCTCCCCTTGGAGCAGCTTCTGATGAAACGCCTGCGAATGCAATAAGTTGCAAGAGGTGAGGTTCTACAAGTAAGAAGTTAACAATAAATCGGTTGATCTATTTTTGTTAATGTTTTTGTGAAAAGAATGACAATGTCTTCTCGATCTCCATGGACTTCAAGTAAAGTCTTGAGTCTTTATATGGAGGCTTTATCCATCTGCTTATGGAGATGTCATTGTCCATTTAAGAGTTGAGACCTGCCATGGGCAATGTGCTAATGTACCAGGCCAGATGGTGTACATGATTTTATAATAGGGCATCAATTTACAGCCAATAGGTCAAACTATTGTGGAAAGGACTGCTTGCCCAATAAGTATCTCAGCTAGATTTGTGGGTATTGTATAGAAGTGTAACAATAGACAATAGGTGCAGGAGTAGGTCATTCGGCCCTTCGAGCCTGCACAGCCATTCAATGTGATCATGGCTGATCATCCCCAATCAGTACCCCGTTCCTGCCTTCTCCCCATATCCCCTGACTGCTATTTTTAAGTGCCCTATCTAGCTCTCTCTTGAAAGCATCCAGAGAACCTGCCTCCACCGCCCTCTGAGGCAGAGAATTCCACAGACTGTTTGGGCAACAGTTGGACAAATAGGAAAGGATTTAGATGTATATGGGCCAAATGCAGGTAAATGGGCCAAGCCTAGTATGCCAAACTTGGTCAGCATGGACAAGGTGGGCTGAAGGGCCTGTTTCCATGGTATGAAGCTCTATGATCCCACACATCTGTAACTGTTGCAGAAATTTGCACCAACCTAAATCAAGCCCATTTAGGTTTTAAGGAAATGTTATTGAAATTTTTGTTAACTATTGGCCTGGACATCCACTTCTCCCATGTATTTTTAAGGTTTATTATCTAGCGTTCCATCTTCTAACTGCCAATAAACCACAGGATTTAAATGGAAGCAAATCCCTGAGCTGCGGGATATTTAGAACCTTTCAATGTTAATCTTCCCCCATTGCATCACTTTGAGCAAGGTTTACAAAGTTCACTGCACTTGACAGAATTACTTTATTCTTTGTAAAACTGGGCCTGTTGACCTTGAATTGGCAGGGGTCAGCAATATATTTAACTATGCAGCTGACCCAGGGATAAATGCATTAACATTGCAATCTCTCTTATAAACGCTGATGGACTTAGTCATCCAAAAACTGACTGCTTGACAATTGATCTCTGATGAAGTGAAAGGTCACGAGGCCAAAATCTCTGATTGTGGTCTAGTGACCTTTCACTTTGAACTTTGTTAATTGAACCATTAGCTATTCCTGGGCAACCCCCATGTCAATTAGTGGCAGGCACACCTGATTACAGTTGAAATAAAAACCGCAGCAGTTAGTAACGTTGGCCAGCCAATGTTGATGAGCTACAATAAAAAGATTTTTCATCGATCATGTCTTACAGAAGTTGAGAATAACTCTTCGTCAGAATTGGCATTTTAATTAGCATTTGCTAGAATCTATGAATGGAGAATGAAATACATAAAGTGCTGGAGTAACTCATCGGGCCAGGCAGCATCTCTGGAGGATATGGATAGGTTACGTTTCAGGTCGGGGCCCTTCTTCAGACTGTCTTTTCATTTTGTAAACCAGCATCTGCAGTTCTTTGTTTCAACACCATAAATTGAGCGTGTGCCACAAAATAGTTGGAACATTTTTAATTTCTTCAATGATCTGCATAGAAACTATCTTGAAAACAAGAAGATCCTCCACTTGGCCCATCAAGTCTACTCCGCCATTCAATCATGGCTGGTCTATCTTTCCCTCTCAACCCCATTCTCCTGCCATGGATAGATATATAGGTGGCAATACTATGGACAATAGCATCATAGAGTCATACAGCAGGAAACAGGCTCCTTGGCTCAACTCATCCATGATCAAGATGCTCCATCTAAGCTGGTCCCATTTGCCTGCTCCTGGCCCATATATCACTCTAAATCTTTCCTAGTGATGTACCTGTCCAAGTGTCCTTTAAATGTCGTTATTGTACCTACCTCAATCATTCAATCATGGCTGATCATCCTGAGTTGGATGATCAGCCATGATCATATTGAATGGCGGTGCAGGCTCGAATCCAAGTTCGAATCCAAGCCTAAGGAATGTGTTGGATCAGTTTTGCAAATATTCGTTACCACAAAATGTGATTGCAGATAATTTAACGAGGCAAAGGGTTGCTGGTATAATTATCATGGAGTCATAGAGTCATACAGGCCCTTCAGCCCAACTTGCCTACACTGGACAACATGTCCCATCTACACTAGTCACACCTGCCCGCGTTTGCCCCACATCCCTCTAAACCTGTCCTATCCACAACAGGTGCGACTAAGGAATGTCATTCTACCCTGGTATACATGACAATAAATTAATCTGAATTTAGAAAACATTTCACCCTTAAATAAATCACTCAAATAAATATTATCTGTTCAGCATCACATCTTTGTTGGTGAATATTTGCTCTCATGTTCCCTGAATTAACACAATGATTATATTTCAAATCTCTTTTCAAGTAAGGTGACAAAAGCCACAAGCAATAGGACATTTTCACCGTCAATAAGTCGAACGCTCAGGCAGTGGTCCACAGTGGTCGAGCTGTAGACACAGCCCGGTCTATCGCAGGTACTGACCTCCCCACCATTGAAGGGATCTCCAGAAAATGCTGCCTCAAAAAGGCAGCCGACATCATCAAAGACTCACACAACCATGCTCTCATTTCGCTTCTACCATCGGGATGAAGGTACAGGGGGCCTGAAGACCGTGATCAAAAGGTTCGACCAGATTCTTCCTGGCAACCATTAAGTTCTTGATGCCATCAATCACAGGGTGGCACGGTGGCGCAGCAGTAGAGCACCAGGCTCCCGGGTTCAATCCTGACTACGGGTGCTGTCTGTACGGAGTTTGTACGTTCTCCCCGTGACCTGCGTGGGTTTTCTCCGGGTTCACAGAGACATGGAGTCACACAGCACAGAAACAAGCCCTTCGGCCCAATTCACCCATGTTGACCAAGATGACCCATTTAGGTCACGCCCCTTGGCCCGTGTTTGGTCTATATCCCTCTAAACCTCTCCAAGTGTCTTTTAAATGCTGTCGTTATGTAATGTCGTACCTTCCTCAAGTTTCCACCCTTTGTCCTTTCATAAGTTCATAAGTTCTAGGAGCAGAATTAAGCCATTCGGCCCATCAAGTCTACTCCACCATTCAATCATGGCTGATCTATCTGCCAATCCCATTCTCCTGCCTTCGCCCCATAAACCCATTATCTGTACACTCTGGCCGGCTTGATTGTATTCATGTCTTGTCTTTTCTTCGACTGGATAGCACACAAGTAAAGGCTTAATGCCCCTGTCCCACTTAGGAAACCTGAACGGAAACCTCTGGAGACTTTGCGCCCCACCCAAGGTTTCCGTGCGGTTCCCGGAGGTTTTTGTCAGTCTCCCTACCTGCTTCCACTACCTGCAACCTCCGGCAACCACCTGCAACCTCCGGGAACCGCACGGAAACCTTGGGTGGGGCGCAAAGTCTCCAGAGGTTTCCGTTCCCGTTTCCTAAGTGGGACAGGGGCATTAAACTGTCCCTTGGTATACGCGACATTAATAAACTAAACTCAGCTCAAATAGCTCCTCTGGCAGCTTGCTCCATTTACCCACCCAAACTCTGTATGAAAATATTACCCCTCAGGTTTTTTTAATATCTATCCCCTCTCACCTTAAACCTATGTCTTCCCTCTGGTTCTTGATTCCCCTACACTGGGCAAAAGACTTTGTGCATTCACACTCAATGTCTCTTTGAATATAATACCACTGGCGCAAGATAAATTAAGAACATATGACATGTTTCAAAACCATAACTCAGCATTTAAAAAGTTCCATTAAGTACTGTTAAACAAAATTAATCTTTACAAGAGATGAAGGCCATTTCCTCTCCTCTTTGCATGCTGCTATTGATTTTGATTTGTGAGATATATTAAGGTTTGTAACATCATTTGGTTATTATAACATGCAGTAACTCAGCTGTCATGCTCATAAAATGATCCAATCATCACTGTTAATTACAGGCCTAGTCCTGGTTGCAACAGCCCTGTCGTTTTGCATCAACCACACTGAACTTAACGAGTCTAAGACAAGATCAGGGAATGGGTCAGTTGCTTTAATAGAATTCAATTATTCGCGGAAAGAAACTAAAATAGGAACCAGCACAGATGATATCGCAGCCACTAAACCCTGAGATTGTTTGGATAGTTTCAACGGAGCTCAAAGGAGCTGGCCATTTTGATGAGCAGACTCCCAGATGGAAAAGCCCTTTGAGTAGATTACTCTGTTTCATATGGCTTGGAAAAGCTGGGATCATCGGATAAGGCAACTGATTAGAATGATGACTGGGCAGTAAGGTAGTGTGGTGGCACTTCTGTGGCGCGGTGATAGAGTCGCTGCCTTACAGCACATGCAGCGCCAGAGACGCGAGTTCGATCCCAACTACGGGTGCTGTCTGTATGGAGTTTGTACGTTCTCCCCGTGATCTCCGAGATCTTTAGTTTACTTCCACACTTCAAAGATGGTTTGTAGGTTAATTGGCTTGGTATAAGTTCAAATTGTCCCCAGTGTGTGTAGGACAGCGTTAATGCGCGGGGATCGTTGGCCGGTGTGGACTCGGTGGGCCGAAGGACCTGTTTCCGCGCTGTATCTCTAAAATTAAAACAATAAAACTGAAAACAAAACCTCATTATTGTGCGTGTGTCAGCGTTTGCTTGATATTTTGCAAACCATAATGTGAAACAAATGGGCGAAACCTTGATTCATTTTACACCATTTTGTATCTATCTATACACTGTAAATGGCTCGATTGGTGTGGATCAGTCTGAAGAAGTGTCTCGACCCGAAACGTCACCCATTCCTTCTCTCCAGAGATGCTGCCTGTGCCGCTGAGTTACTCCAGTATTTTGTGTTTATCTTCGGTTTAAACCGGCACCTGCAGTTCCTTCCTACACATGTATTGTCTTTCCGTTGACTGGTTAGCACGCAACAAAAGCTTTTCAATGCACCTCGGTACACGTGACAATAAACTAAACTGAAGACTTTGTTCTATGCCATTGGGTAGGCTTTAATTTTGAGCAGTCAAATTTAAAACCTCCAGATTTGTTAGATATAATGGTGAAGTGGCCTGGAGAATATCAATGTAGATGCAAACAACATGGACAGGAGTGAACAAAATGTGTAAGAATGAACTACTGGTTTAAATTGAAGGTAGACACAAAATGCTGGAGTAACAGCGGGACAGGCAGCATCTCTGGAGAGAAGGAATGGGTGACGTTTCGGGTCGAGACCCTTCTTCAGACTGAGTGAGCTGTTTTGACTCTTCACATCCAGTAGGCACCTGATCTCCTTGCTCTCCCACATGCACATATTGTCCACATATTCTTTATACCGTTATTAAGCAAATCATCTACCTATCTATGAACAAGCTTAATGACTCGAATCGTCAAGGCATAGAAGGCTGGTAAATATAACCATATAACCATATAACAATTACAGCACGGAAACAGGCCATCTCGGCCCTTCTAGTCCGTGCCGAACACGTATTCTCCCCTAGTCCCATCTACCTGCACTCAGACCATAACCCTCCATTCCTTTCCCGTCCATATACCTATCCAATTTATTTTTAAATTATAAAATCGAACCTGCCTTCACCACTTCCACTGGAAGCTCATTCCACACAGCTACCACTCTCTGAGTAAAGAAGTTCCCCTCATGTTACCCCTAAACTTCTGTCCCTTAATTCTCAAATCATGTCCTCTTGTTTGAATATTCCCTACTCTCAATGGAAAAAGCTTATCCACGTCAACTCTGTCCATCTCTCTCATAATTTTAAAGACCTCTATCAAGTCCCCCCTTAACCTTCTACGCTCCAAAGAATAGGACTAGTCCAGATGGTCGGCATGGATTAGATGGGCAGAAGGGACTGCCTCCTTGCTCTGTGATTCCAGGTTTCTGGCACCGGACAATCTCTGGCGATGGAAATTCTAATCGCTCACAGTACTTGGAGTGAAGACTATTCTCAGTATCTCACCCTAATGTAACTGGCTCCTTATTTCTTACACTGGGCTGTTCACTGTTCACTATTAAGCCTGAAGCTAAGGTGTGTATATTTTTTTTTTGTCCAGGGACTTTGAGCTCTGGGTCACAACCAAAGTTTTATATTGAATGTCATTGGAATTGTTCTTCAATTTACCATGTCGCACTCAACAAACCATTTCCTGAGAATGTACTAAATGATTATACTAAATAGTATTAAGTTCTTGCTTCCTGGTTCTTCCACTAAATTTGAGTAGTTTTGTTTTCTGTCATGAAGATATATACAAAATATTTATCGCTGCCCTTTCTTTATTTTCCCATCATCAGTTCCAATGCTTCTTGTTTATGAATGAATCATCTGTACTTTCACTGCTCTATTCCTTCAGAGCATTAATAATCTATTCTATATTCCCTAGTTAACTTTTTTTCTAAGCCATTTTCTCTATTTAACAAATGCTTGGATACACAATGCCAAATTCTAAAATCTTCCTCATCCTTTGTCTCATTACCAACATTAGTTGCGTTTAGATTATTGTCACGTGTACCGAGGTACCGTGAAAAGCTTTTATTGCGTGCTAACCAGTCAGCAGAAAGACAAATGAAACTCTTGTCATTTTACACAAGTTTTGTTAGCCACAGAAAGATACGCAAAGTGCTGGAGTAACTGAGCAGGTCAGGCACCTATCTCTGGATAGGTGACGTTTCGGCTCTGGACCCTTCTTCATGTACCTACGAGCGTAATTCTCCGAGTTGGAATCAGGGGAAACTCAGGAGAACTCTTGAATTAGCTCGTACGGTGGGACAGGTCCTTTACTCCAGAATTTTGTGTCTATTTTCTTGTCCCCGATACATTTGGGTCATGAACCCATCCTCCATTCTACTGCAGTGACAATGAAGAACAATGATCAGCGTGATTGTTATTAAATCACCCTTGTTCCATGTTTCTCCCAATTCCATGAATGATACCGTGTCCAACACTACAACCTCTGCTGAGAGGAAGGAGCTACAGACTAACACTAGCGTTGCTTTCTGTCCAGTTGATGTTTCTTGACGCCATCCCAACCCATTCCTTCCATTTGCAAACAAGACTCCTGTAGAGTCCAGCATGCAGCTTGCTCCACTGAATGATTATGAACCTTCCAAGTATTGAGTGCCTATAAAAGCCAATTATTTATACTGTCACTGTTGCCATTAGGTATAAGTTATTGGCAATTTAAAAAAAATGCACAGACGATTCCTTAAATTATAGCATTTCCCGAAAATCTGACATCGGCATGCTGGAAAATTTGGCTAACAGAGAAAATCTTTGTAAGTAGCAGTAATAAATATCTACAAACAGTATTCAAGAAATGATGCTCGTGAATTGCAAAGTTTCAAAACTAATATATTTTCTGTTTAAACACTGCAAAGCTTCTACAGATAATGTGAACTATACTATCTTCTAACAGGCTGATGGATATAGTGCTTAATCTACACACTCTGTGTTAGTTACTTGCAGTTCAAAGACATTGGATAAATGTACATGAGGATTACTGCTCATCTGTTTCATGGATTATTGATTATAGAGCATTAACACGGTGACACGTTGCTCTTAATATTTGAGCATTCATAAACAGTTTAAGTTCAAAATGAAAAATGATTCCCGACTTCATGCATAATGATAAATAAAAGATAACTCACTGGGATAAATACCGAGGGCTAACTTCATATTATCCTAATACTGAGAGTTAACATTCAACAGTGTTTGTTTATAGCTATGAATTAAAAGGCACTTGAAATCCAGTGCTTTTAAAGAATTTGTCAAAATAGTTCTGAGCAAAAAAATGTATTTTTAAATGAGCCAGGGTTTGATGCTTGGAAAAAATCTGTGGTTATCTAATCTATCTAAGCCCCTCGTAATGTTATAAACACTGTATAGAATATATAACACAGGAACAGGCCCTTTGGCCCACAATGTCCATGCTGAGCATGATGCCAGGTTAAACTAATCTCTTCTGCCTGCATGTGACCCATATCCCTCCATTCCCTGCATACCCATGTGCCCATCTAAAAGCCTCTTAAATGCCACTGTCGTTTCTGCCTCCACCATCACCTCTGGCAGCGCGTTCCAGGCACTTACGATCCTCTGTATTAAAAATCTTGCCCCACTGAACTATTTCAATGTTTAGAAAGTGGGAGGTGGGTGGCAATTGTGATCTCACTCTTTGTCCCCTCAGTGATCCTCATTCAATACCAGAGTTTACAAAGTGGCGATACAGGTAGACAACAACATATTAGAGATTGGGGGGGTCTCGACCCAAAGTGTCACTCCAGGGATGCTGCCTTCTCTCCAGGGATGCTGCATGTCCCGCTGAGTTACTCCAGCACTTTGTGTCTATCTTCGGTGCAAACCAGCATCTGCAGTTCCTTCCTAAACATTTTGAAGACATTTGGACAGGTACATGGATAAGAAAGGTTTGGAGGGATAAGGGCCAAATGCAGCATGTGGGACTAGTGCAGGGCCAGGGCATGTTGGTCAGCATGGGCCAGTTAGGGTGATGGTCCGGTTTCCGTTCTGTATGACTCTATGACAGGGTGATAAAGTCAGCTCTTGTCGCGCTTGCCTTCCTGTTCCACTCTTTCCCAAATACATTAAGTGTCCTGGAGAGAAGGGACTCATCAGTCTGAAGAAGGGTCTCGACCCCAAATGTCACCCATTCCTTCTCTCCAGAGATGCTGCCTGTCCCGCTGAGCTACTCCAGCTTTTTGTGTCTATCTTTGGTTTAAACCAGCATCTGCAGTTCCTTCCTACACTTTAAGTGTCCTTTTAGGTAATATATTTGTGTCTGACCTGTAGATGGCAGTGTTGCACCATATTGCTTTCATATTATCTTTCTCCCATCCTCCCCAATATACATTCACACACAATACTTTCTTCCCAATCACTGGGGTCTACATCTTAAGTTAACCAAACTGGATTCCTTGATGAATAACATCACATTCCCTATTTATGTGATTCTTTTTTTTCCCTCCCTTTAGTTTTCTATTAAAAAAAATGCAAATTTAGTTTGTCATTTCTATGTGAAATTGCTATTTTTCTGTAACTTCTGGCAATTTGAGTACAGGTTAAAATAATTGTGTTACAGGTGAAAGTGTATTAATATACACAATTATGTAATTTTACTTTCAGATTTACTGCAATTGAAAACACTGCAATTAATAATCTTTTCCTTTCAATTACAATCTTATCTATTCTATTTTGACAATGATCTGGTTCAATTTATATTATTTCCAATATGAAAAATCAGTTCATACAAAGCTCACAATTTATGAATACTCTGTCTTGATGCTGTGCTGTCTAAGGAGCTGAGACATGCTGATTATTGGAAACCCTGCTGTTTCAAAATAATTATGGTTTAATGTACTGATGAGGAAGCACTTTTAAAAGATGTTACATCGAGAGCAACCATTTTACAAAGGAAATTGGTTCTTTCATTTATTTTTAATGGTGGCCGGAGTGGATGACTTTTCAAGTGTATGGTGAGGTTGCAGGTGCATCAATGAGTGAGGCCCAGCGCAAATTGGGGGAACAGCCCCTCATATTTCACTTGATAGATGCAAAAAGCTGGAGTAACTCAGCAGGTCAGACAGCATCTCTGGAGAAAAAGAATAGGTGACGATTCGAGTCGAGATCCTTCTTCAGAGTCTGAAGAAGGGTCTCGACCCGAAACGTCACCTATTCTTTTTCTCCAGAGATGCTGTTTGACCCGCTGAATCTGAAGAAGGGTCTCGACCCGAAATGTCACCTATTCCTTTTCTCCAGAGATGCTGCCTGACTCGCTGAGTTACTCCAGCTTTTTGTGTCCAGTTTTGGTTTAAACCAGCATCTTCAGTTCCTTCCTACTCATAATTCGCTTGGTGTGCAGCAGGGTGAGGCAGCAACTCTACAAACTACACCACTGTGCCATCCAGGGTTTTTATTTTTTCCCTAAACCTAATCTAAATAAGTTTATTTTTTGGAACTTAAGTTTATAGTTACTGCTATTGGTATACCTGGTATACGCGAAAATATTTCTCAAGCTTTTAATTAAAGAGGGTTAAAATTCTACATAATGCTGCTTGAAAATAATTCTGATCTTTCTACCTTATCCTTGGGGATCAGACCATGTGCTGTCAAACCATTCTGTGTACAGATTCATCTCATGGAGATCAGAGCAAGCAGAAGAAAAATGTTTACTCCAGGTTAAACCACATTTCTGACTTGGAGGCACAGAAAACTGCAGATGTTGCAGTCTCTAGATACCTCACGCTGCCTCGGCAAGGCCAGCAGCATAATCAAGGACGATTTGCACCCCGCCCACTCCCTCTTCTCCCCTCTCCCATCAGGTAAGAGGTATAGAAGTGTGAAAACGCACACCTCCAGATTCAGGGACAGTTTCTTCCCAGCTGTTATCAGGCTACTGAATCATCCTATCACAACCAGAGAGCAGTCTTGAACTATTATCTTTGATGTCCCTCAGACTATCCTTGATCGGACTTTGTTGGCAGATACATGATAAGGGAATAACTTTTAGTGCAAGGTAAAGCCAGCAAAGTCTGATCATTGGTAGTCCGAGGGTCACCAAAGAGGTAGATAGTAGTTCAGCACTGCTGTCTGGTAGTGGTAGGTTGGTTCTGTTGCCTGATAACAGCTGGGAAGAAACTGTCCCTGAATCTGGAGGTGTGCGTTTTCACACTTCTGTAACTTTTGCCCGATGGGAGAGGGGAGAAGAGGGAGTGGCTGGGGTGCGAATCGTCCTTGATGATGCTGCTGGCCATGCCGGGGCAGCGTGAGATATAAACGGAGCCAATAGAAGGGAGGTTGGTTTGTGTGACGGTCTGGGGCCACGTCCACAATTCGCTGCAATTTCTGGCGGACTCTTGTGAATATGATCTTCCCAGTTATCTCAATGTTTTTGCACCTTGCGATTTTAATGATTCACCATTAAAACTCCCTGCAGAAACTTTTCTCGTCGTGCGTGCAAACATTTGCTTTTAACAGCGTGATTGCAGATTCTGATCCGACGCTGGCCTTGTGGAATACACTTCTGCTCCCTCACAGTATGTTTAAAAACATATTTGACTGATTCAGCGCAAAACCAAGGGTGCACATTTTGCATTAAAGGCCAAACTGGGTCAAGTAACAGCAGGAAGGCAACAGAAAATGCTGCACTCAGGGTATCGCAGAGCTATTTTTGAAATTGGCTCAGTCAGTTAAAGGAGCCTGTAGTTTATAATGAGGACAACTTGCAGTGTCA
Organism: Amblyraja radiata; assembly: GCF_010909765.2. Classification (NCBI taxonomy): domain Eukaryota; kingdom Metazoa; phylum Chordata; class Chondrichthyes; order Rajiformes; family Rajidae; genus Amblyraja; species Amblyraja radiata. The sequence continues at coordinate 22,152,380 of NC_045989.1, forward strand.
AGTAGGAAAGACTGTTAGCAGACTTTGTAAATGGTCTCTGGTGATCCCTCAGGGTCACTTATAACAGGGATCTTGGTGCATTTTTGAATGCAAGAGACCTTAAGATTATTAGACATAGGAGCAGGGTTAGGCCATTCAGCCCATTTGGACTGTCTGTAGCCAAGGGAATGCTCATTGACTGATTTTCTAGTTTATTTGTATGTGATTTCTCAGTTTAGTTTAATTTAGTTTAGTTGAGTTTAGTTGAGCTTAGTTGAGTTTAGAGATGCAGCGTGGAAACAGGTCCTTTAGCCCACCGCGTCTGTGCCGACCAGCGATCTCCGTACACCAGCAGTATCCTACACCAGTGATTCCCAACCTGGGGCCATGGTAAATTTCAGGGGGGGGCCACAGAAAATTTTTGGGATTTCAGGGGCCACAGGTTCAATGAAGGGGGCCACAGAGCTACCACCCTGTTACCTCCTAAATTTCAGTTCTAATATATTTAAATCTATGTAGTTGAAATATATTTTTAATGAATGATTATAAATGGTTGTTTTATTGAACCCACAAAATATTTTTGATATTTGTGGAATAGAATAAAAGAGAATATATGTGCAATTAATAGACACTGATATTTTTATGGAAGGTATTATAATATTGAAGTACTTTTTTTCCGCTAATAATGTCAGGGGGGGCACAGAAAAATTAAAAGATCCCAAGGGGGCCATGAGCTTAAAAAGGTTGGGAACCACTGTCCTACATCATAGGAAACAATTTCACAATCTTTACCGTGCCGCTCAAATTTCTTTCCATTCTTTTGTTTATTTAGGCATTTATAAAAAAGATATCATGAAGACATTAGACTTTAGAGATACAGTGCTACACTGAGTCTGTGTCGATCAGCGATCGATCACTCTGTACACTCGCACTATCCAACACACACTGGGGACTATTTCCAGAAGCCAATTAACCTGCACATCTTTGGGATTCGGGACGAAACCGGAGCACCCGGAAAAAACCCCCACGCAGTCACAAGGAGATCATTCAAATTCTGTGCGGACAGCACCCATGGTCAGGATCGAACCTGGGACTCTGGCCGTGACCATCGACTCCTCGCCTCTCCCCTGGTGACCAGCAGGCCAGGGCCGGCATCTCACCTGGATTCCAGGCCCAGTTGCGAACCGAGACGCTGAAGATGGGTGTCGACCCAAAACGTCACCTGCCAATGTCCTCCAGAGTTGCTGCCTGACCCGCTGACTTACTCCAGCACTTTGTGTCCGTTTGTGTATTGAGCAGCAACTGCAGTTGTTTGCTTTCACTATTGATACTATAGAATAAAGGGGAGGTCATTTAAGACTGAGGTGAGAAAAAGCTTTTTCACCCAGAGAGTTGTGAATTTATGGAATTCCCTGCCACAGAGGGCAGTGGAGGCCAAGTCACTGGATGGATTTAAGAGAGAGTTAGATAGAGCTCTAGGGGCTAGTGGAGTCAAGGGATATGGGGAGAAGGCAGGCACGGGTTATTGATAGGGGACGATCAGCCATGATCACAATGAATGGGCTCGAAGGGCCAAATGGCCTCCTCCTGCACCTATTTTCCATGTTTCTATGTTTCTATGATACAATAATACCTTAGATAGACACAACATGCTGTAGTAACTCAGTGGGACAGGCAGCATCTCTGAATAGAAGGAATGGGTGACGTTTTGGGACGACAGATGGCACAATGGGCTAAGTGTTCGGCTGGCAACTGGAAGGTAGCCGGTTCGAATCCCGCTTGGAGTGCATACTGTCGTTGTGTCCTTGGGCAAGACACTTCACCCACCTTTGCCTGTGTGTGAATGTGTGTGAATGTGTGTGAGTGATTGGTGGTGGTCGGAGGGGCCGTAGGCGCAGATTGGCAGCCACGCTTCCGTCAGTCTGCTCCAGGGCAGCTGTGGCTACAGAAGTAGCTTACCACCACCGAGTGTGACTGAGGAGTGAATGAATAATGCGATGTAAAGCGCATTGAGTATTAGAAAGGCGCTATATAAATCCCATCCATTATTATTATTATTCAGGTCGAGACCCATCCTCATACTGTCGGTGGGGGGGGGGACCGGAGCACCTGGAGGAAACCCACGAGATCACAGGGAGAACGTGCAAACTCCACGCAGACAGCACCTGAGGTCGGGATCAGACCTGGGTCTCTGGCGCTATGAGGCGGTGGCTCTACCAGCTTCCTTGGAATTGCAAAGTTCTAGTTTGATATTGGTTTCAATAAGTGATCGCTGTTTTCTGTTTGACAGCATTAATGCAGGAGATAAATATGTTTTATAAAAAAGCACCAATTCTTCTGGAGGATTAATTATATTTTATGAACACTGTTGAAATATCATTATGTCTGATGTAATTTTGCATCATTAAATTCTGTTAAACAGTACGATGTGTTAAAGTCTCCCTTGGCTCAAGTATTTAGGCAGCTGTTGGGAGGGGAATATAATCTTGAGGTAGAAACAATGAAGGGCGCAGTTGTTCTTATGTTGAACTCATTTAAAAGATGAAGAATCTTCAATTAGCACAGGAGCTTAATTTCATGAAAGAGAGTGAGTGGTGCAACACAGTTATGGTTTGTATAGAGGGGAACTCAACTGTAAAAATCAGGGTGGATCTTGCACTAAACGTTATTTATCCTCTATCTTCACATTGTGGACGGCTGGATCGCAATTTAGTTTAAGAGGATTTTCGATCGACACATGGATATGTGGGGGTTGGAGAGATAGGGATCGCGTGCATATAGGGGAGGTTAGTTAACCTGGAGTTGGATTCACTGGAGATGGTCTTGGATGGGAGGATGCATCTTGGACAATACAGCTCACCCCCTCCATGACACACTTAGTCAACCTGAGGAGCACCTTCAGCAACAGACTGGTTCCACCAAGATGCAGGACACAACATCACAGGAGATCCTTCTTCCCTGTGGCTATCAAACTGTACAACTCCTGCCTATTCTGTCGTGGTGTAGACTGACTCCTCCCCTCCCTCCCCCCCCCCCCCCAATCTTTGTACATCTCCGAATTCTTTCCACTCATCACTTTAATTTCACTTCAGTCTGAAGAAGGGTTTCGTCCTGAAACCTTGCCTATTTCCTTCGCTCCATAGATGCTGCTGCACCCACTGAGTTTCCCCAGCATTTTTGCGTACCTTCGATTTTCTAGCATCTGCAGTTCCTTCTTAAACACTTTAATTTCATGTTTCATGTATTTTGTGTTTTTAAGACTGGTGGCAGATCAATTTCCCTCCTGGGTTAAATATCGTATCGTGTTGTATCGCTTCGTGTACAACATGGAGATTGTGGGCCGAAGGGCCTGTTCCTGTTCTCTGTTCCATGTAGGGGTTGACTCTCTGCTCAGCTTTCCAGGAAATCCCGTGCACTGGACACAGAACAAGAGGCCGAGCCGGTCCTTTAGAATGTTCCCGATCTCCATGGTGCAGGACACACGCATGTCTGTAACGTGTAGACTGGAGTGCTTCACTTAGCGGGGCAGCTCTATGTGGAGTTAGCAGCTGCATGTCACTGCATTCTGCTTCAATGACCTTTCACCATGAAAAGTGATTAATATATCTATAATTAATGCCTTCCTTGGATGAAAGATCGATCACAGCTTTTCATGTCTTTTACATAAATCAACTTCCTTCATACTTTTTACTTTTATATGATGTAGGTATCAGTGTGATCCTGCCAATTGATTCTAAACACATACAGTGCAAGAAGAACTCAGTGGGTCAGGCAGCATCTGTGGAGGGAATAATATCATAAGAGGTAAGAGTAGAATTAGGTCTACTCTGCCATTCAATCATGGCTGATCTATCTCTCCCTCCTCACCCCATTCTCCTGCCTTCTCCCCATAGCCTCTGACACCCGTACCAATCAAGAATCTATCTATGCTTTAAAAATATCCATTGACTTGGCCTCCGCAGCCTTCTGTGGCAAAGAATTCCACTATATATTCCACCAATAGGCAGACAATGTTTCGAGTTGGGACCTTCCTTCAGAATGTTATTAAGCTGGAGAGGTTGCAATGAAGATTTAAGAGGATGTTACTAGGACTCGGCCTGATCATGCTCACTCACATTGGTCGCTTCGGCTGATTTGGTCATAAGGTCATAAGTGATAGGAGCAGAATTAGGCCATTCGGTCCCTGACACCTGTACTAATCAAGAATCTATCTATCTCTGCTTTAAAAATATCAATTGACTTGGCCTCCACAGCCTTCTGTGGCAAAGAATTCCACAGATTCACCACATTCTGACTAAAGTAATTCTCTTCATCTCCTTCCAAATGAAACATCCTTTAATTCTGAGGCTATGACCTCTGGTTGTCGACTCTCCCACTAGTGGAAACATCCTCTCCACACCCACTCTATCCGAGCCATTCAGTATTTGTCGATACCAATGTCAAGTCTTTCACGACTGATAATTTATTTTCAATGAGCCTGCCCTGCCCATATCTCTTGTTGTTTACCACACAATCACTCCACATTCACATGTTGCATTTGATCCTTCATTTCGAGCCTTCTTTCATCTTTCCATTCCTGAGTGAGTTCACCAAATCAGACTCATCTTGTTGCTTTGCAGACATTTGAATGAAACGTCATCTACCTATTCCCTCCACAGATGCTGCCTGGCTCAATGAGTTCCTCCAGCACTGTGTTTTGCTTAAGATTCCAGCATCTGCATTCTCTTGTGTGTTAGTGTGATAGACTCATACAGCAGGGAAACAGGCCCTTAGGTCCAACATGCATATGGTTAAATGCAACATCTAAGATAGACAGAAAGGCTGGAGAAACTCAGTGGGTGAGGCAGCATCTATGGAGCGAAGGAATAGGTGACGTTTCGGGTCCTTCGTTCCATAGATGCTGCCTCACCTGCTGGGTTTCTCCAGCATTTTGGTCTACCTTCGATTTTTCCAGCATCTTCAATTCTTTCTTAAACAAGATGCAACATCTATGCTGGTACCACATTCAGACTTTAGACTATAGAGTCTGGTTGGTTACAATTGGAAACACGCCCTTCGGCCAACCGAGTTTGCAGCAATCAGCGATCTCCACATACACTAATCTACACTAGGGGCAATCGTACAACTTACCAAAGCCAATTTTACTTCGGAGTCACGTGAGTGACTACGTGAAGAAGCCCGCCAGGACGCATGCGTGTCATATCGCTTTCACGCTTGCGAAACGACAGGCGGGGTGGAGCGTTCCCCCGCAGCAGTAAGTTTGAAACCGCGACCTGCAGGTAAGTGATTTACTCTGCGGTAGTTTTTGTCCCCGCGCTGTTTTTACACAGGGGGGGAAGCTGGACAAAATAGTGTCCACAAGTGCTGCGAGTAAAGCTGGCTGGGGAGGACCGCGAAGTTGCGGGAGCCAGCAGCAGCTGAAGGCACAAGCCCCGTAAGAGATCAGCTGTGCCGACTTTTGGTCCCGCGCCGGCCAGAACACCACGACCGGGCGGGAGACTATTCAGAATGGGGCCGTCGACTTTTGACAAGTCGAAAACGGAGGAGGCGGGGTGGAACGACGTTCTCCCGTAGCGACAATTTAAACCAGGACCTGCAGGTAAGAGCTGCGGTCTTTTTGTGTTTTCCCATGCTGATTACAGGTGGAGAAACCAACGGGCTGCGACAAAGCTGGTGAAGGAGGACCGCGGAGCAGCGGGCAGCCAGCAGCAGCCAGCGGCACTCGGATCACCGATAGTGGGATCAGCTGTGCCCGATGTCGCCTCCGCACCGGCCAGATCCACGCGGCCGGACCGTAAGGCTAGACACAAAACAAACAAGGTCGTGGACTCAGAGGAGTCCAACTTTGAACAACCGCGGGCGGCCAGCGACCGAGAGCGCTGGAGCCGGATGGAGCGGTGTGTGGAGCATTTGCTCCAACGTGACAGACTCCGGGAGATGGAGTCGGGTCACTGTGGGCCCTATGATAAACCCACAGCAGTACCTCTTGAAGGGCTGCACAGTGCTTCTACCTCATCAGAGGGGACCACTGCGGGTCAGTTCTGGGCTGACCTGGAAGAGGGGTCTGCAGAAGGAAAGACAAATGTGCAAGGGGTGCAGGGACTGTGCAAACCTGGGACCACAAAACCACCAATACTATTGTTTGGAGGCAACCTATTGAAGCAAGTCAAGGAGCTCGATGAGGAAGCAAAATCCCTGGGACTAATAAAAGGGACTCCAACAAAAACCCACTACAGCCAAAGACAGCACCCCTACGCACCCACCAGCAGAACTGGTGAAAGCTCGAAGGCCCGGTACTCAAAACATGAGTCTTTTAGGCCATGGCCCAGGCCGGCCTTCTTGGAAGATGCGGGGACCTCCAACGCCAACCAAACCGAAAATCCAGACACCAGCGCAACAACAGCAGCGAAGAACCTACAAAAAAGAAGTAAACCTGCCACTGGTAACTATGGAGGTAGGTGGGTCTGGTTCCCTACAAAATACAGGGAGAATGGAGGTTGGGGGGAGATTACACTCTTTTCTGAATGCATGGAGCATGTTAACAACCGATACTTACATCTTAAGCAGTATCCAGGGATATACAATAGAGTTTATACACAAGTACAGCCCTCCAGTTCAACATATACCGAACCGAATGTTCGTGCTTTCTGATAAAGAAAACAAAAAAGATGGTGGTTGTCGCATCATCATAGATCTGACAAAATTGAATACATTTATTCAATATATTCACTTCAAAATGGAAACCTTTGTTACTGCTAAACAATTAATTTCCAAAGGTTACTTCATGGCCAGCATCGATTTAAAAGATGCTTACTATTCAGTGCCTATACGAGGTGACCACAGATGTTACTTAAAATTCAACTGGATGGGACAGTAATGGCAGTATAAAGCACTGCCAAATGGGTTATCATCAGCCCCCAGGCTGTTCATAAACATTTTGAAACCAGCCCTAGCATTTCTACGGAAACGTAAACACATGGTCATGGCATATTTAGATGACATACTCATTGTGGGCAAAACTTTGCAATTGGCCAAACAAACTGTAACAGCCACAAAACAGTTATTTGAAAAACTGGGATTTATTATCCATCCAGTTAAATCTAAACTAACGCCTTCAACTACTATGGACTATTTGGGGTTCACCATTGACTCAGTTCACATGTCGGTGACTCTGCCTAAGGGAAAGGCTAGAGATTTAATAGAGGCTTGCAACATCCTCATTGACATCAGCAAACCATCCATCAGATTGGTAGCAAAAGTAATTGGCAAAATGGTGGCTGCCTTTCCAGCCACACAATTTGGACCTCTACATTACCAAAACTTACAGAGAGCAACAATACAAGAACTCAAAATTAATGCAGGTCACTTTGACAGACCTATGAAACTACCAATCAAAGCTAAAATAGAACTAAAATGGTGGATAGATCTGGCTTTGTTCCAATCCAATCATTGTCAGTAACCCTTCCATGGTACTACAAACTGATGCCAGTGCACTTGGGCGGGGAGCCACCAATACCATCACCAGCTGTGGAGGTAGATGGACTGCTCAGGAGGCATCATTATTACTCACACTGGGCATAAACTACCTGGAAATGTTGGGTGCATTCCATGGCCTAAAGTCATATTGTACTGGGTCATATCACCAGCATGTTAGACTACAGATAGACAATACCACCGTGGTAGCATACATTAACCATATGGGTGGAAACAAATCGACATCATGTGACAATCTGGCTAATACAATTTGGCTATGGTGTATCCAGAGAGATATTTGGATATCAGCCACTTACCTACCAGGAAGACTACATTTAGTGGCAGACACCAGGTCACGCAAATTTAATGAAAACACCGAATGGATGTTGAATAAAAAAGTATTTGCTGATATTACAGCAAAATATGGAACACCAGATATCGATCTATTCGCATCCAGACTTAACCACCAGTTATCAAATTATGTTTCATGGGAACCAGACCCTGGGGCAGCGGCGACAGATGCATTTTCGCTGCATTGGGGGGAAATTGTTTATTTACGCATTCCCTCCTTTCTGCCTCATCAGTCGGGTATTAAGGAAAATACAACAAGACTCTGCGTCTGGTATTTTGGTAGTACCCGATTGGCCTACTCAACCATGGTTCCCAGTGGTACTAAACATGGTATTAGAACCATGTATCACCATCCCACATAGACCAGATTTATTGCTACATCCCGTAACAAGGGATAGCCACCCATGCCATAAACATTTGAATTTATTAATTTGTAGAGTTTAAAAACACCTCTACTACAACTGGGACTGACGGACCGAACAGTGAACATGATCTCGGCGGCCCAAAGACAGTCCACCAAAAAACAGTATCTGGTCTATATCAGGAAGTGGGAGATGTACTGCCATAAAAACAACATCACCTACAGAGACATGAACATCCCGTCTGTTCTGTAATATCTGGCAGGCCTCCACTATGATGAGGGGCTCAGTTACAGTGCCATCAACTGCGCCAGAAGTGCCCTATCGACTTACTTATGGCAGGGGACAGAGCGTTACTCTGTTGGGACTCACCCACTGGTAACAAAACTTATGTGGGGAATTTTTAATACTAATCCCCCAAGAACCAGGTACTCCCAAATATGGGATGTAAGTATTGTCCTGAAGATGCTCAGGAATTGGTCTCCAGCAACAGCTCTGTCCCTACACAGACTGACATTAAAAACAGTCATGCTAATGGCATTGGTCACGGCACAGAGGGTACAGTCACTGCATAAACTTAGACTGGACAACATGACTTCCTCAACAGAAAATATTACGTTTCATATCTATGAGTTAGTAAAGCAGAACAGACAGGGATCAGCAGGCCTCAATATACAATTTAGGTTATACCCAACAGATGACCGTCTCTGTATAGTAAGACATCTGTCGTTATACATGGAGACAACGAAAATCCTAAGAGGCAATGAGAAGGCACTTTTGGTCAGCCACAAGCAACCACACAAAAGAGTGACGGTCCAGACCATCTCAAGATGGCTGAAACAGGTGCTAACACAGGCTGGGGTGGATACTAATATTTTTAAATCTCATTCCACCAGGGCTGCAGCTACATTGGCAGCGATACGGTTGGATGTACCAATGGACCAAATCCTCAAGGCAGCAGGATTGTCTGTGGAAAAAACATTCCAATTATTTTACAACAAACCAGTAATGAAACCTGGAACGTTTGCAGAAACAATTTTAGGTTCTATAAATTAATTTAAACTCATAAAAAAGGGTTATAATTTTGTGTTAACAAATTTTATGATTTCAATGTCGAATTCATGTCCAAATTATGTTAACACAATTCCTCCTACAGTCATCAAGGCAGACGTGATGCATGGACTCGTTTCCACGGCATGAAATCACAGAGCTTTAAAATCTTCACGTAGTCACTCACGTGACTCCGAAGTAAAATAGTAAGATTAAACGAGAACTTACCAGTTTGAAGTTTGATCTGTATTTTATGAGGAGTTACGATGAGGGATTACGTGCCCTCCGCTCCCACCCTTGATCATATACTTAACTGTTATCGCTTCTCTAATCTTACTATGTTTAGTCATTACAGTTATCTGTGATTTCACACCGCTGCTTTGAAGAATGGCATGCATGCATCCTGGCGGGCTTCTTCACGTATTCCCACAACGTACTCCTCATAAAATACAGATCAAACTTCAAACTGGTAAGTTCTCGTTTAATCTTACTATTAACCTACAAACCTGTACATCTTTGGAGTGTGGGAGGAAACCGGAGCCCCCGGAGAAAACTCACGCAGTCATAGGGAGAACGTACAAACTCCGTATAGACAGCACCCTGAGTCAGGATCAAACCCGGGTCACTGGTGCTGTAAGGCAGCAACTCTACCGTTGCTCAACTATGTTTCCTCCCGCACTTGAAATACTGTACGTACAGGGTTGTAGGGTTGTTGGCTTGGTAAATTGTCCCTAGTGTGTGTAGGATAATATTAGTATGTAGGGATCGCTGGTCGGTGTGGACTCGGTGGGTAGAAGGGCCTGTTTCCATCCTGTATCTCTAAACGAAATGAAACTAAACTGAACTAAACTAGACTAAAGTTTATTTGTTGCCTGCATTTGCACTCTCGGGAGAGCTTTGATTTAATAATCATGTTTTTAGGATTTCAAGTTAGATCAGTCCAGCTTCACAATAACCCAGCGAATGACCAATGCAGTCTCTCTGACTTATTTCCGAGACTTGGGTTTGGTTGCAAAGCTAAAAATGATTCCCAAAGTGGTAGAAAGTAGGTATACGAGGGGATTGATGTTGATTGATGCAGAGAATTAAAAATATACATATTACTATCCAATGGAGCAGGCGTCTTTCCAAGGTTGAGAATTAAGGATGGTTGCGATTGAAATGTCAATTGCTTGAAATGCAGAATATTTCCATTTCGAAGCATCAAATCCTCTCAATGTGATGAATATACAAATTCTCAATCACAAAATTATATGAAACACAACATTTTAAAAACAATGTGGTTTGTGCCACTGCCTTATTGTGATTGAGCGCTCTGTTAATTAGTTTTTTTCTTCTGCCAAGGAGATTATAAAGGAGTAATCATACCCTCTGAAAATATACTTATCTCCTCTGTCCAGATGAACCAGGGGTAATTGAAGTTCAAGGGCACTATTGATAGTGAGAGGCATAAGGTAATATTTTTTAAAAAGTGCCTACTGAGTCCGTGAAATACACTGAGATTGGTAATATGCCACGGTTAGTGCAGAAGGCAAATTGGAGAGATTGTCTTTTAACATAGAGGTCTTGGAGACTTTGATTTTGCAAAGATTATGCAAAAGAGTAATGCAAACATTAATGTGCACAATAGTTGAGTTTAGGGGATACAGTCTGGAAAGAGGCCCTTCGGCCCACTGGGCCCACACCGACCATCGTTCACCCATTCACACCAGTTCCGTGTTATTCCACTTTTCGACCACTTCCTGCACAATTATCAGAGGGCTGATTAACCTACAATGCCGCACGTCTTTGGGATGTGGGGGGTGGAAACCGGTCCAACCGGAGGCAACCAACACGGTCACGGTAAGAACGGGCAAACTCCACACAGACAGCTCCCGAGGTCTGGATCGAACCGGGGTCTCAGGTGTTGTGAGGCAGTGGGTCTACCCACTACTATGCCACTGTGCCACCCACAAAGGCATTGTTCCACTGATTTTATTTTGCTGGCATGAACATGGGCCATGGATATAACTACCACTTTGTTGGATTAGTATTTGATGACAGAATAATATGTCACACACATAGTAAAGTTAAACGCATCAATGTATAAGGCAGCATTGAAGTTGGTTCAGTCTGGCTGGTGTAAACAAATTTGTTTTAGTTTAGTTTAGTTTAGAGATACAGTGCTTAGATAGGACCTTCACCCCACCAAGTCCATGTGACCAGCGATCACACCATGCTGCACAATAGGGACAATTTAACATTTTAATGAAGCCAATTAACCTTCAAACGTGCACGTCTTTGGAGTGTGGGAGGAAACTGGAGCACCCGGAGAGAACCCACGCAGGTCACGGGGAGAACGTACAAACTCCGTACAGACAGCTCCCGTAGTCAGGATCGAACCCGGGTCTCTGGCGCTGTGCCACCGTGTCGCCCTCAAAGGGAGTGATCACCTTTTCTTACCAGAACCACAAAAATAAATTCCCCAGCCACTAATATACTTCCTGTGGAAATCAATAGACAATATATAATAGGTGCAGAGTCAGCACCGCCATTCAATGTGATCATGGCTGATCATCCCCAATCAGTACCCCGTTCCTGCCTTCTCCCCATATCCCCTGACTCTGCTATTTTTAAGAGCCCTATCTAGCTCTCTCTTGAAAGCATCCAGAGAACCTGCCTCCACCGCCCTCTGAGGCAGAGAATTCCACAGACTCAACACTCTCTGTGAGAAAAAGTGTTTCCTCGTCTCCGTTCTAAATGGCTTACTCCTTATTCTTAAAATAAGACACTCATAATGGAACGAATAATCACCAAACCTCAATGATGCAGACTTTCATAAATTGAGTGCAATACGACACCATTATGAATCATACACTTCAATGCCATCTTTGGTCGACTAAAATGTTGCTCTGATATTGAGGAGGTAAATGCAAGCACTGAATTGTACTGACAGTTAACTGGTATTTGGTTTGTGGTTTAAAGGGTTTCCGATCTGTGTCTTAAATATGTATCATAGAGTTTTGATTTCAAGTAATCTCTGTTAGGGTCAGTAGACCACATCCTTCCGTGCTTTGTGAATGATCAGTCTGTCAGCAACATTTGTACAAGGTTTTTGTGTGAGTGGAGGCACCAGTTTAAACTTTAGAGATACTACAGCGTGGAAACAGGCCCTTCGGCTCACACGCGTCCGCGCCGGCCAGCGATCATCGTGCACGCCAGCACCATCCTACACACCAGGGACAATTTACAATTTACAGAAGCCAATTAACCTACAAACCTGCACGTCTTTGGAATGTGGGAGGAAACTGGTGCACCCCGGTAAAAACCAACGCAGGTCACGGGGAGAACATACAAACTCCATACAGACAGCTCGAACCCGGGTCTCTGGCGCTGAAAGCGCTGTAAGGCAGCAACTCCACCATTTTGCCACCATGCTGCATGGACAGAAGATTATGTGAATTAAAGGCTTATGTGAATAAAAGCTCACCCCATGCCCATGTCTGAAGAAGGGTCTCGATTCGAATCATCACCTATTCTTTTTCTCCAGAGATGCTCCCAGTTACTCCAGCATTTTGTGCCTCTCTTTGGTGTAAACTAACATCTGCAGTTCCTTTCTACATAGTCCGAAGAAGGGTCCTGATCCGAAACATTACCTGTTCAGTCCCTCCACAGATGATGCCTGACACATTGAATTCCTCCAGTACTTTGTTTACAGCCCAGAAGTAGTCCTCTGAGGCAATAGAATGATACAATTGTAATACGTGGGTAGGAGTTTGTTTGTAAATGTAGTTTTTCTACTTAGTCCTTTTGCAAACTTTAATTCAAAGGTTCATTGCCATGTGTACCAATGTGTATCAGTTTTTTTGCCATGTGTACCAATTAAGGTGCAGTGAAACCGATTTACAGTCATACTCCTCGATGTTCGGCCGCAGTGCGGACGGAGATACGATACGGAAAAAAATGTGCATCTCCGTCGAGGTAAGAGATTTAAAAAAAGTTTCCCCCAACCACCTCCTCCCCCCACACAGAAAGCAAGGCTAAAGTACACTAAAACATACATTGAACGCAAACTAAAAACAACAATGAAGAAAAAGGACGAGACAGACTGTTGGCGAGGCAGCCACTGGAAAAGGTTCAGTTGAGTCCAGAGATCAAAGTCAAACTGAATTTTGCATTAATTTATCCCATCCTCTCTTTTAATATTTCAGTCTTAAAATACATTTAAGATGCAGTTGCATGAGCCACACAAATGCTGATTTGTGCATGGTAAAGTCTCCCAAATAGCAACAAGACAATGCTTACAAAAATCTATTAGTTGATGGATCAGTAGACCCTCATGCATTTTTAATTAAGAAATGTTGTTTTATGGATTGTACTTTTGAACAAATCAGTTGCAGTAAATGTGTATATCTGCACAAGCAAACTCTGAAGGTTGTTACTTAAAATGGTGACCTTTGAAACACATATATACTTCAATCTTCAGTCTGAAGAAGGGTTTTGGCCCGAAACGTTGCCTATTTCCTTCGCTCCATAGATGGTGCTGCACCCGCTGAGTTTCCCCAGCACTTTTGTCTACCTACATATATACAGTTACCCATGTTAGTTAGGGTGGCACAGTGGTAGAGTTGCTGCCTCACACTACCAGAGACCCAGGTTCGATCCTAACGACTGGTGTTGTCTGTACGGAGTTTGTACGTTCTCCCTGTAACCATGTGTGCTTTCTCCGAATGTTTCCTCCCACGCTCCAAAGACGTACAGGTTTGTACATTCATTGGCTTCGGTAAACTTGTAAATTGTCCCCTGGTGTGTGTAGGATAGTGCTAGTGTCGGCACGGACTCGGTGGGACAAAGGGCCTGTTTCTCTAAAGTCAAAAGTAAAGTCAACAGATGAATAAATATAAATTAATACCAAATAATTCAATCATTATTAAAAAATGAAAAAACTAAAGCTAACCTGATTACCATGCAATCAAAGTGGTATAATAATGAATTTAAATGTACACAATTTAAGGAGACTTAGATTAAACTTAGATTAGATTAGATTAGATTTATTTATGTTAGTAAATATAACATTTACATCTAGTTATTGGCCACAACAGAACCAAGTGGTTGGCGAAACTGCTGAAGTTTAATAATTATGGCGATATTTTTATTCCTCAAGAATGCGATGAATTTAACATGCCACAGCCAGGCATCTCACTGTGCGTTTGGGAGGTAAACCATTGCAAAAATCACATCTGAAATAAAACTTGAAGCGTGCTGTTGGCAAAACGCTGTCCAAATGAATCGCGGAGATGCTGCATGCTTCCTGCATGTTGTCACAATCCAAACACTCACATCCTCTGCCCTTTAAATGAACTGAAAAGCAGGCCGAAGAAATCTGTCTCACCGAGGCCGGCAGTGAAATGGGGCAATTGTAATCCTCGCAGGATTACATAGCTTTACCTTTCCTTTCAATTAAAAAACTCTCTGTGACATAATCCTTGGGACCGGGCGTGACGTAGCATTACCAGCACTTTCAATTGGAAAGGAGGGGATGAGAAATATCAGTCAAATTAAAGGTTAATTGGAGCCAGAAATCTAATATTAATCTGCTGATTTACCCCTGGAGACTCTTTCAGCCTTTTGTAGAAAACCCACAGAGATCACCAAACGATGCTAGGGAATATAGAGTGAGATATTAAGCGCCCCTGTCTAAATTTGTTCCTGTGATCAGTGCTAGTTGAGTTTGAGAGACTCTTGGATTTCTCAAGGGAATTAATGACACTTTCCTTTACTTTTGTTATTCAATTATAATGGAATGGACGGAAAGAGAGAGGGGATTTTTTTAATCTGTTTCCAAAAGGGGTGTGTGTGTGTGTGTGTGTGTGTGTGTGTGTGTGTGTGTGTGTGTGTGTGTGTGTGTGTGTGTGTGTGTGTGTGTGTGTGTGTGTGTGTGTGTGTGTGTGTGTGTGTACACACACAATGGGAATGGTGGGTCTGAGCAACATCAGTGATCTGAACTGCCCCCGACTGCATCTATCTATCTGATCAAAAAATTGTTCAAATCTGCACAAGGTGATTTTTTCTTTGTTGGAAAGTTAGGGGTACAAAACGGTGTTGATCACGTTGAAGAAAAGTGAGACAGCCCCTTCAGTACTGATCAGACCTCTGAACTAAAAATGAACAGGTTCTTTTTTCACAGCACGGCATTGACACCAAATATCTAATACCACACTGCAATCACAATATAACGTTTTTCAATAGACAATTAGACAATAGGTGCAGGAGTAGGCCATTCGGCCCTTCAAGCCAGCACTGCCATTCAATGTGATCATGACTGATCATCCCCAATCAGTACCCCATTCCTGCCTTCTCCCCATATCCCCTGACTCCGCTATCTTTAAGAGCCCTACCTAGCTCTCTCTTGAAAGTATCCAGAGAACCAGCCTCCGCTGCCCTCTGAGGCAGAGAATTCCACAGACTCACAACTCTGTGAGAAAAAGTGTTTCCTTGTTTTTTTGAAGCACAATGATGAACAGACTGTTTTTTTTTACATAGAAACATAGAAAAATAGGTGCGGGAGTAGGCCATTTGGCACTTCGAGCCAGCGCTGCCATTCAATATGATCATGGCTGATCATTTAAAATCAGTATCCTGTTCCTGCTTTTTCCCCATATCCCTTGATTCCTTGACACGACCTTGACATTTTTTTCAACTCGTCCAGGGTCTTCTAAACTCGTGGATTAGGTCGTCCAAGGGGGCCAGGCCCTTATGGGAATAACATTGAGGAGAGTGTTGCATTGTTAGAGTATGTTTCCATGCTGTGACTCATTGGGAATCTCCAGATTACAGATTGAAATTCAGCAGTCACTCTCTCTCAAGTGTTCCTACCACAAGGGCAGGGATAGTGATGTACTTGCCATGAGGCTGCATGAAATTCAAGCAGCAGGGCTTACGTCCCGTGGTGTTCTCCTACATTAAAGCACTGCTGAGTGAAAACGCATCTGTACTTTAGTATAGTTTAGTTATAGAGATACAGCGTGGAAACAGGCCCTACGGCCCACCGACTCCGCATCGACCAGCGATCCCTGCACGCTAACATAATCCTACAATTTTCACACATAAACCAAGCCAATTAACCTACAAACCTGTACGTTTTTGGAGTGAGGGAAGAAACCGAAGATCTCGGAGAAAACTCACGCAGGCAACGGGGAGAACGTACAAACTCCGTACAGACAGCACCCGTAGTCGGGATCGAACCCGGGTCTCTGGCGCTGGAAGGCAGCAACTCTACCACTAGTGTTGCATTCGTCTCATAATCTGAAATCGCGGTGCTAATAGAGCGGATGCCAGAGGACAGAAGTTTAAGGTGAGAGGGGAAAGATTTAGTAGGAATCTGAGGGGAAACATTTTTACTCAGAGGGTGGTGGGTATATGGAACGGGCTGCCAGAGGAGGAATTTGAGTCAGGTACAATATCCCTTGACTCCGCTATCTTTAAGATCTCTATCTAACTCTCTCTTGAAAGCATCCAAAGAACTGGTCTCAGAGGGCAGTGGAGGCCGGTTCTCTGGATGCTTTCAAGAGAGAGTTAGATAGGGCTCTTAAAGATAGCGGTGTCAAGGGATATGGGGAGAAGGCAGGAACGGGGTACTGATTGGGGATGATCAGCCATAATCACATTGAATGGCGGTGCTAGCTCGATGGGCCGAATGGCCTACTCCTGTAGCTATTGTCTATTGTCTAACATGTATAAGGCAGTTGGACAGGTAGTTGGATAGGAAAGGTTTTGAGGAATATGGGCCAAACACAGGCAGGATGGACTGGCACAGATGACGCTTCGTGGTCGGCACGGGCAAGTTGGGCCGAAGGGCCTGTTTACATGCTGTACAACTATGACACTACATGCATTTCCAGACAATTATCTTTTTAATTCACCTACAGGTTTAGCCCAAGATGAACAAAGTGACCCAAAGCAGTAGTACCTTCCAATCAATTGCTGTCTGAGGTTGAATTACCTGGGAGTTACTGAACGACAATGTCTGAAGCCATTCAGGTTTTGTGGAGGAATTCTAATGGAGCTGCGGAGAGATTTACAATTTAATTCTTTCATTTCCACTGTGTTGCCAGAAGACGAGGAAGTGACAGCAACAAACAGCTCCAGCTCAACAGATTCCATCCCGACTCCTTGCCAGAGAATACACAATGATCAGACAATCAGCTGGGTCACATCAGTTTAGTTCAGTTTAGAGATACAGCGCGGAAACAGGCCCTTCGTCCCACCGAGTCCACACCGACCAGCGATCCCCGCACACTAACACTATCCTACACACACACTAGAGACATTTATACCAATCCTATTAACCTCCATACAAATTCCTCACATGCACCTCTCAATATTCTTGCTTGAGATCTTCAATCACTGTCATGTTTTCCTCCTCAAATGAAGACACAGTGAAGAGTACTGAGGAAGTTTCCTGATTTTCTTCCTTTAAGGAAAGCACTGAAGATACCCCAATCTGATCATTGTTTGCTGATTGCAGTCAGATAATAATTCAGCTTCTTCTTTTCGTGTCCATCTTCCATGTTTCAAATGTTGATCTCGCTGTCATCATCCGTCCTGAAAAGGACGCAAGATTCCGGCGACAATCAGCGGGAGCCATCACTGGTCGCAATAGATGATGGTGGTAGCAGAATTAGCTCAGGATACTTTGAGTTTCCAGCCCCGCGACGTGGATTTTTCAGCTATAGGGCCATAATTCAGCTACTTCCACTAACAAAAGTATATTATATTGGTACAAGGATAGAAAATGTTGGAGTATCTCTGCTCTCCAGAGATGCTGCCTGGCCTACTGAGTTATTCCAGCACTTTGTGCCATTTTGTGTAAGCCAGCATCTGCAGTTCCTTGATTCTATATTACATATACGACACAAATATTTTTTGTTCTGGGGAGAATTTAAAACAACTACTGGACAAAATAACAAAAGAAATGGGCAAACTGAAAACATGGTTTGACAGGAACAAAATATCATTAAACTTGAGCAAAACCAAAATAATGTTATTTGGTAATTGCAGAACAAATACACAAGCAAATATAAAGATAAATGGGGTTGAAATTGAACGAGTTCATGAAAATAAATTTCTTGGGGTTATAATGGATGATAGAATCAGCTGGAAATCACACATTAAACATGTACAATCCAAACTGTCAAAAAGCATTTCTGTATTACACAAAGTTAAGCAGGTTCTGGATCACAAATCACTCCGCATTCTCTACTGTTCACTAATCTTACCCTATTTAAATTACTGTGCAGAAGTCTGGGGCAATAACTATAAAAGTTCGCTACATTCATTAACTATTCTGCAAAAAAGAGCAATATGTATTATTCACAATGTCAGGTATCTGGGTCACACTAGTCCATTATTCTTACAGTCAAAATTATTAAAATTAGAAGATTTGGTTGCATTTAAAACAGCACAGATAATGTTTAGGGCCAAAAATAAAAACTTACCTGGAAATATACAAAAATTATTCAATGAGCGAGTGGGGGGTTATAATTTAAGAAGAATATTTAATTTTAAGGTACAAAGAGTCCGCACGACCAGAAAAACTTTTTGTATTTCGGTCTGTGGAGTAGGATTGTGGAACAGTTTGAATGTGGAGTTAAAGCAATGTCCAAACATGAACCAGTTCAAAATGACATACAAAAAACTGTTTTACACAAGGTACAGGGATGCAGGGGACGGTTGACAAACAGGGGTTAATGTTTGTTTATTATTTTATTTATTATTTATTTATGTTTTTTGGTTACTTCATACATATTACTTGTATGTTTATATCAGTTGTATGTATATATATGTCTGTATGCATCTTTAAAAATTGTCTGGGGTATTATTATGATTAATTAATTAATTATTAAATATGGAAGAAGGGTTTAGGGAGAAGGGGTGAGATTAAATAAGTTATTCTTCTTCTCACTCCTTTTCGAGCTTGTAAAGAAAAAGTGTTGGACATTTAAATTTTGCTTTATGCTTTTCATTGCTTTGCAAATATTGCCTGGAATGTCCAATTGTTTGACTATTTTGATTTTGTTGTTGTTATTTATTCCTATTTATGTCTTTACTTGTTCGGAACAAATAAACAAATCAAATCAAAATCAAATTGGTGGTGTGCAATATAAAACCGAATACAAGCACTCCCCGACCTACATAATAGGTGGCTTATGTAAACTGGCACCTACCTGTACCTCGGTACATGTGACAATAATAAACAAAACTAAAAATCAGACCATGCTATACATGAGTCCAATGAAGCCAAACCCAAGCCCAGATGGTATAACAAAGAGAAAGATACTGACTGTAGAATATAGTTCTCAGTATCGTAGCATGACCGTTCTGGAGAAAATGTCCAATGTCCAAGATGAGGTAGGTTGGAGAATTGGGACTGTACCCTCGATTATGGAAGGGCCATTCAAAAAGTCTGTTAACAGAGGAGAACAAGCTGTTCCTGAGTCTGGTAATGTGAGCTTTCAAGCTTCTGTATCTTCTGGCCAACAGGAGCGGAGAGAGGATGGATTGACCGGGGTGTGGAAGGTCCGTGTTTGTGTTGGCTGCTTTCCAGAAGCAATGAGAAGTGTAGATGGCGTCGATGTTGGGAGATCTGGTCTGTGTGATACATCCTCAACTCTCTGCCGTTCCTTGCAATCTTGCGCAGAACTGTTCCCAGGCCAAGCAATGTTTAGTTTTGTTTATTTTTAGTTAAGTTCAGAGATACAGAGCAGAAACAAGCCCATCGGCCCACCGAGTCCACGCCGACCAGCGATCCCCGCACATTGACACTATCCTACACACATTAGGGACAATTTACACATACACCAAGCTGATTAGTCTACATAACTGCAAGTGTGGGATGAAACCAAAGATCTCAGAGAAAACCCACGCGGTCACGGGGAGAACGTACAAACTCTGTACGAGGAAACACTTTTTCTCACAAAGAGTGGTGAGTCTGTGGAATTCTCTGCCTCAGAGGGCAGTGGAGGCAGGTTCTCTGGATGCTTTCAAGAGAGAGCTAGATAAGGCTTTTAAAAATAGCGGAGTCAGGGGATATGGAGAGAAGGCAGGAACGGGGTACTGATTAGGGGATGATCAGCCATGATCATATTGAATGGCGGTGCTGGTTCGAAGGGCCGAATGGCCTACTCCTGCACCTATTGTCTATTGTCTGTTGTCTGTACAGACGGCACCCGCAGTCGGGATCGAACCCTGGTCTCCGGCACTGCAAACGCTGTAAGGCAGCAACTCTACCGCTGCACCACCATGGCCGCCCTCAATGATGCAGCCCGACAGTGTGTTTTCTATGGTGTATCCGTGGAAGTTTGTAAGAGTCATTGGAGACTGGCTGAATTGAGTAAATAGAGGGGTTGGTGCTTTCTTGGCTATCACGTCAATGTGGTTGCTCCACGACAGATTGTTGGTAATATTTATGCAAGGAACTTGAAGTTCTCAACCATTTCCTCTTTTGGTTTTGTGTCTGTTATTCCTTTATGTGTCCATGGAATGGCTTGGTGATATATGGGACACACTTCAAGTAAATGCTAGTTATTATCACTGTTATAGTAGCTTTTACAAAAGGTAAGTCTGATATGGCCCATGTACTCATTTAGTAAGCATTGTCCCAACTATAATGTGTGAAATGGTTTTCCAAAATGCCTTCAGTTGACCCAAATAAATATTTTCAGTTTGGGGAATTTAGAGGGTGCCGAATTGGGAAATAGCAGCAATTTACAACTTCAAAACATTATTAACAAATTAATTATAAGGGCCAAAACGATGATATAAAAGGTATATATAGCTTATTAAAACATGGCTCCAATTTTATTTTATGTTTCTCTATCTCAGTCTGGATTACAAAGGTGATGCAAATGTTAGGGAGTCACAAATTAGATTGCCGCTACAAATTCCTTGTGTCAGCACCAGTGGTAATAAATGGGAAACCTGCCTTTCCCTAGATCTACGGGGAAAAGATTATGTGGTTAGCTTGTGCTTATCACGCTGAGCGGAAGTCTAATTGGAATGAACTATTGCAAAGTTTATGAAGTCCTGGGGCAGTTTGTTACGGAACTGTATCAATTAATCTATTCTTATTTTTAATGAGTTAGGGATTTCCTTTGGAGCCAATTGCCGTGGAATCTGACCAAAAGCCCAGAGGAAGCAGAGATTCCATATCATTGACCCCTTCAATTACAGTACACACCTCCCTCACAAGGTAACAAATTAGATCCAACCGCTCTACAAACAGGGAAGGGTTTTAAACCATGGTCAAGGTGTTAAAGGGGAGGGATTGCTTAACATAGGGGTGTTGCAAGTCTGCTTCGATTAAATCGGAAAGAAAAAAACACTGTATATATCCTGCTGGGCACCAAATTGCTTCCATTTAACCCAAGTTTGTCCCAACACTGTAGCTCCCTGTATAGGAATGATTAATGACACAACAGGGATAAAGGATCTAACATACTATGTGATTGGTTGTTTGAAGCCTTAACAGCTGAATTGTCCTGCTCAGCATAAATGTTAAAAACGACAATTTAGGTGCATAACTTTTGCCGTTAAGTCTTTTCATATGTTAAATAAATCCATTGAGATTGATTCAAGTGCCTTGTGAATCATCTATTATTTATTTACAGGCCTTCAATGAAAAATAACCAATAGAATAATTTGTTTCGAAATATATCTGCGATGTTTTCTTTACATTCTGAATAAACAGATTAAAGTTAACAAAGTAACGATTTAGAAAGAGAACAATTTATTTCTCGAACGAGCTGATGCCAATATCAGGATTGCCCAATACCTTTAACAAATCATTACTGACATTAAAAAACAGACTAAACACTGTTCCTTGTATCAATAGTCCATTCCCCAAGTAGATTGATTAATGATATGTTTGATCACTTATCCAGAGTCGATTAATTTTATTAAACTTTGACAAACGTTATCTCGCGAATATTATTTTTCAGTTATTTTCTCGTGAGCTGATATTATTTATTCACTTCCACTGAAGCTGTCACAGCTAAGTGTTGCATTATTTAAAGTTGATTGAAGAAGAGAAACAAGAAAATGCAGTTGCTGGTTGATCACGGAGAGACACACAAAGTGCTGGAGTAACTCAGCGGGTCAGGCAGCATCTCTGGAGAACAAGGATAGGTGATGATTCAGGTCAGGAGTCTTCTTCCGACTGATCCGTCAGGAGGGTTCTGACCTGAAACGTCACCTATCCTTGTTCTCCAGAGATGCTCCTTGACTTGCTGAGTTACTCCAGCATTTGAGGTGGAGGTGGTTTCTGAAGTTACATCAAAGAAGCCTCATTTTCTGAATAAGATCTTTGTTGGCACTTTGTTTAACTGATCTCAGATGTCCCCTGAGATGATGGAAGCTGGAATTGCTCGAGTAAGCGCTGAAAGTATACGGCATGGTTTTCACACCAGCACATGAAACAAGAGGCTGGAAACATGAACAAAATACAAAGTGCAAAGTAACTTAGCAGATCAGGCGGCATCTGTAGAGGGAATGGATCGGTGATGTTTTGGGTCGGGACACTTCTAAGTCTGAAGAACAGTACTGGTCTGAAATGTTTCATATTCAGTCTAGTTTAGTTTAGTTCAGGTCATAGATACAGCGTGGAAACAGGCCCTTCAGCCCACAGAGTCCATGCCGACCAGCGATCAACCTGTGCACTAACACTTGGTACAATTTACCATTTTACCGAAGCCAATTAACCTACAAACCTGCACGTCTTTGGAGTGTGGGAAGAAACCGGAGCTTGCGGTGAAAACCCACGCAGGTCACGGGGAGAAGGTACAAACTCCGTACAGATAGCACCCGTAGTCAGGATGGAAACTGGGTCTCTGTATGGCAGCAACTCTACCGCAGTGCGACCATGCCACCCAGTTCCTCCACAGCTGCTGCCTAACCTGCTGAGTCCTTTGTGTTTCACAGAAGAATAAACCATGAGGCTCAACAATCCTCATTGAATCTTTTAAGTGTGATCTTGAAGACCACACAGTCTCTTGCCCAGAGTAGGGGAATCGAGAACTCGAGGACACAGGTTTAAGGTGAGGGGAGAAAGATTTAATAGGAATCTGAGGGTAAATCTTTTCACACAAAGGGTGGTCGGTGTACGGAACAAACTGCCAGAGGAGGTAGTTGAGGCAGGGACTATCGCAACGTTTAGGAAACATAGATGGGACAGTTTAGGAGGGATATGGGCCAAACACAGGCAGGTGGGAGTACTGTAGCTGGGACATGTTGGCAGTGTGGGCAAGTTGGGCTGAAGGGCCTGTATGACTTTATGACTCTACTTGTTGTTCTACACTATTTTTATTGCATTGGTCAGCCCACAATTACACTGATTCCCCTGATCACGATGTTTAATAGTAATAATTGATGACTTGAACTCCTGTCCCCGGCTGATTTAGAATCAATGTGCATGATTGCTGGGACAATCAATATTGATACCAAATGCCTATAATTGTGTCATGTAAACAGCCATCACCGAGGCAAAGCTAATATTGGAATATTCATCATATATCAGATAAAGGCACTTTGTGCTGAAAGTACAAGGGACATATTGAAGTGGTGTGCCATATTAATATGGTTTGTATTTCTATAAAATACACTCAATATATATCGGAATACCCATCTTCCACAGATTTTGTTTGCTAGTTCTTAAACCTGTCGTTCAAGGGTGGCATGGTGGCGCAGCGGTAGAGTTGCTGCCTTATAGCAACCTGTACATCTTTGGAGTGTGGGAGGAAACCGAATATCTCGGGAGAAAGCCCACTCAGGTCACGGGGAGTACGTACAAACTCCGTACAGACAGCGCCCGTAGTCGGGATGGAACCCGGGTCTCTGGCGCTGCATTCGCTGTAAGGCAGCAACTCTACCGCTGCGCCACCGTGACCGCCCTATGTACGCCCTAGTTATGTTGTTTTCCATAGCTGGGATGCAGGATAACAAGTGCGGGAAGTATCAGTGGGATGTAACTGATGAGGAACCTTCACAGTATGGTAATTCATTTTTGTTTATTAAGCAAAGAAGAAAATGAAGCAATTGATATTTGTTTAGGAAGCTGAGTAAATGGCATTTCACAGCATTCGTTTTTAACAACACTGTTTCTCTTTAATTTCCCAAGAGCAGTACTTTGCTTCGCTGCGTCCTCATATTTTTAAATATTCTGGGATCGACTCAAACAGGATGCCACACTCCAGGACTGTTTAGTTTAAGTTGGAGACACAGCGTGGAAACTGGCCCTTCGGCCCACCGAGTCCGTGCCGACCAGCGATCCCCACACACGAACACTTTCCTACGCACATTCTCGACAATTTACAATTTTTCCGAAGCCATTTAACCGACAAACCTGCACGTTTTTGTCGTGTGGGAGGAAACCGGAGATCCTGGAGAAAACCCTCGCAGGTCGCAGGGAGAATGTACAAACGCCATACAGACAGCCCCCATAGTAA
This sequence comes from Amblyraja radiata, assembly GCF_010909765.2. NCBI lineage: Eukaryota > Metazoa > Chordata > Chondrichthyes > Rajiformes > Rajidae > Amblyraja > Amblyraja radiata. The sequence goes on from NC_045989.1 coordinate 22,177,071, forward strand.
GGAATGAACCTGGGCCTCTGGCGCTGTGAGGCAGCCACTCTACCGCTGTGCCACAGTGCCGCCACATTAGATATTTTACTAATTTGATTTAGATCCACTTTGGATGGAACCAGTTACTTTGCTTGTAGTTTCCTGATTCGAGAAGTGTGCTGTGGAAGCTGCTTTAAACGTTCAAATTGTATTTTGGTTTGCTTTAAAATAATAACCAGCCGATGGGCCTGTTTTATGCTGCACGACTGTGTGATGATAAATTCATCCTCAAGATAAAAAGGGGAGCTGGGTGTAAATTAGTTGTTGACTTTGACCTCCATTGTAGATGTTATTACAGTTATATCTATTCCTCGTTTTACTATTAACTGGAGCTCAGAAGTAGCACGCTGGCTCATAAATCAGATGGTGATGAATGCAAGTCAAGATATCTTAACAGTGTAGACATTTGTGCATGTTGGCCCTACAGCAGAAGTGTCCACGTGGCAGGGCTGGGAACTGGAAGTATCCCAGCTAATTCTGCTACCACCATCATCCATGGCGACAAGTGATGGCTCCCGCTGATTGTCGCCGGACGCTTGCGTCCTTTTCAGGACGGACGATGACAGCGAGGTCAACATTTGAAACAAGATGGACACGGAAAGATGAGGATTTGTGCATATTTAGAAAGGCTTGTGTTGCCACTGTTCCCTTTCAGAACATCCCAAAACCCTTTGGAGTCATGGGTGCATTTTTTAACTGGAGCCACAGCTGTAATGTAGGAAATATGTCAGCCTATTTCTGCAGAGCAGGATCCCAAAATAAGCAATGATCTGATCACCTGTACTTGGTTTGTGTCATGGGGCTGAGAGAGCGAGAGAGAGAGAGAGAGAAGGGGGAATGTTCCCGAGATTATGTTAAGATACAAGTAGACATGTACATGGATAGGACAGGTTTAGGGGGATATGGGCCAAAACGCAGGCAGGTGGGACTAGTGTAGCTGGGGCGTGTTGGTCATTGTGGGCAAGTTGGGTGAAAAGGTCTGATTCCACATTGTATGACTCTAATGACTAGTCCCTCTTGCTTAATCGTGACCTACAGGGAAGGTGGATGATATCACAGGTTAGATGGTGCTTGGACTTGAAAGTGGATTCACAGGTAGATGGGGTGGTGAAGAAGGCATTTCATTCATTGGCCTTCATCAGCCACCAGGAGTCCGAGGGTCACCAATGAGGAAGACAGTAGTTCAGCACTGCTCTCTGGTTGTGGTAGGATGGTTCGTTGCCTGATAAAAGCTGGGAAGAAACTGTCCCTGAATCTGGAGGTGCATGGATAGGAAAGGTTTAGAGAGATATGGGGACTAACGCAGGCAAATGGGACTAGCTTAGATGGGGCATGGACAAGTTGGGCCTGTTTCTGTGCTGTGTGACTCTATGACTGGTGTTGAAATAACCAGCATCACATGAATCTTTAAACCAGATGGGAAAAAAAACTTCATCAGTTCTTTCACAATCTATTCTGGATGGTTTGTTTCATCTTGTACTGTACATGAGCTGATTTCTATTTTGAAATCAAATTGCCTGAGGCAAGGATTTGACATTATGTGTTGTATCTGCAGTGTGGCACGTGATGGGGAATGAGAGGTTGAGAATGGAGAATGGGTACAGCTGCCCTTTCTTCCACCACCCTTTGCTCCATACCTCTCCACTTAACTTAACTTTGCTTTCTTTGATGAGAATTTTTGATTTCACATATTGATAAGTACGGGCACTTCTATAAAGTTAAAAGCGAGATTTTTCAAATTTTAGAGTTTTAATTTGATTTGATACTTTTTCTAACATGGAGCAGTACAGCACAAGAACAGGCCCTTCGGTCCACAATGTCGGTGCTGAACACGATGCAAAGTTAAGCTAATCTTCTCTCCCTGCACGTGATCTATATCCCTCCATTCCATATCCATGTGCGCATCCAAAAAGTCTCTTAAACGCCACTATTTCAACATGTTTCAACTCTGTGTAAAAAACTTGCCCCGCACATCTCCTTTAAAGCCCTGTCCTGCTGTACGAGTTCATTCAAGAGCTCTCCTGAATTTAAAAAAAAATCAAACTCGTGGTAAGCACGTACAATGTACTTAGTGGGTACGTCGGAGCTCGGGGACGTCTCTTAACGGCTCGTAACGCTAACGGCAGGTACTCGGGAAATGCGGTAAGCTCGGGAAGACTCGTGAAGAATTTTCAACATGTTGAAAAATGTCCACGAGAGCCCCGAGTACCTACGAGCGGCCATTACCATAAATCTCCGAGTTCGAATCAGGGCAAACTCGGTAGAACTCTTGAATGAACTCGTACAGTGGGACAGGGCTTTTAGATTTCACCCCTCTCATGTTAAAGCTATGCCCTCTGGCCTTCTTCTTGTGGAGTCCACACACAAGATTAGAAGTTGTTCAGCCAGAGCTGGACACACGTCTCGGCATCTGCACAATGGTGTCTGTCTTGTCGCTTCTTGTGCTTCTTGTGCGTGGTGGTGGAAAGATTGGTGGAAACAGGGTCGCGACGTGAACGCTCTTTCCTTGACCCCATGGCCTCTTGTAAACAGGGAGGTAAATTGATGGGAAAAAAACTTGATAACATTTTTTAATTGATATATACACTAGCACCTTTTTGTCCACAAAAGAAACCACAGGGTATGTTAATGGTACAATAAAAAATTGCAGAATCTCTCCACTCTACACTATCCAATTTTGTGGGAAGGAACTGCAGATGCTGGTTTACAATGAAGATAGACACAAAATGCCAGAGTAACTCAGCGGGATAGGGTACATCGCTGATTGAAGGCATGGGTGATGTTTCGGGTCGAGACCCTTCTTCAGACTCATTTCTGAAGTCCAGTCTGAAGAAGGATCACGCCCCGAAACATCACCCATTCCTTCCATACAGAGATGCTGAGTAACTCCAGCATTTTGTGTCTATCCACATTGTCCATTTTGTGTGGTCTCATCGAACTCCTATATCACACTTTGGATTGTGTTATTTAAACTGAGGGTATTTGCAGTTTTGTACAAGTTCCCTGCATCAGTTTAGTTGTTACTTTGTTCAACATCCATGAGAAGAGGTGATGGAAGATGTTTGTACTAATACTTCATATTTTACACTCAATGGAAGCAGGTGAAATGCCCAGGTTCAGAAATTTGTTCTTCTTTTGTTTTAAATACTCAGCTTTCTCCATTGTGGAAAGGCAAGCTAGAGGTGTTGATTCCAATGCTGAACTACTATCTACCTCTTTGGTGATGCTCGGACCTTCCTTGTTCGGACTTTGCTGGCTTTACCTTGCACTAAACGTTACTCCCTTATCATGTATATTATGACAATAAAGGCTATCTATCTATCTATCTATCTATCTATCTATCTATCTATCTATCTATCTATCTATCTATCTATCTATCTATCTATCTATCTATCTATCTATCTATCTATCTATCTATCTATCTATCTATCTATCTATCTATCTATCTATCTATCTATCTATCTATCTATCTATTGTAAATGGCTCGATTGTAACCATATATTGTCTTTTCACTGACTGGATAGCACACAGCAAAGGTTTTTCACAATACCTAGGTGACAATGAACTAAACTAATCTAAACTCCTTGCATTTCAAGTCAAGTCAAGTCAAGTCACTTTTATTTCTATAGCACATTTAAAAAACAACTCTCGTTGGCCAAAGTGCTTTACATTGGTGGAGGTACTAACGTTATACAACAGTGGTTCATAGAATTAAGTACATACATCAATACATACATATAGTCCTCACTCAGAGGACGTCAAGAAAGGCTTTAGAGTAAAAACCATTTCCTTTCCGTCCCTGCTAATTTTTAACCTTCCCAGCTATTAAAATGCTTCGTGCATTTCAGTGAGAATGAATTACTGTCTACTATATGATTTTTATTCTTTAATCAGTTTCCCTGAATTAACTAAAAAATATCAACCTTATAGTCTCCCAAGCACAGCCTATTTCATAATGGTTTTGCATGCCAAATTACCTCTGTTATTGGCAGTAGAAACAAAAATAAAGTTGTTGAAAAAGGGTCCCGTGTTTCATTTTCTTTTGTGAACCACACTCATTCTGTGATTCGATCAATGTTCCATCAGACAGATTATGGGTTATTTGCTGTAAATCATCGTGAAATAGCAACAGGCAAGGCATTCACAGTTGGAAGGTAATTGTGTCTCAGTACCTCCATTAGTTACCTAAGTATCCGTATCAACCCAACAATAGATGATTTGACGCTAATTTGGAACGAGAGCATTTCCGTGGCTACACTATCCATAAAGAGCAGCCAAAAGCAGTATTTTGTAAAACTCTATTTAGAACCAAAAATAACTTAGCAATGAAACCTGACTAAACTAAATAAGTGAGATGGTGTTAAAAGGACCACAGGGGCGGCACAGTGGCATAGCGGTATAGTTGCTGCCTTACAGCTCCAGAGATTTGTGTTCGATCCTGACTACCAGTTCTGTCTGTACAGCGTTTGCACGTTATCCCTGTGACCTGCGTGGGTTTTCTGGGTGCTCTGGTTTCCTTCCACACTCCAACAATGTACAGACTTGTAAAATTGTTCCCAGTGTGCAGGATAGTGCTAGCGGACGGGGTGATTGATGTTCGCCGTGAACTCGGCGGGCCTGTTTCCGCGCTGTATCTCACCAACTTGAACTACAAATGCTGTAATCTTAATTAAAACACCCAAGTGTTGGAGGAACTCAATGGGACGAGGAGCATTTGTGAAAGGATTGGACAGAGGCCATTTTGGGTTGGGGGCCGGCCATCTTTCAACTCGGGTCGACCCGCTGAGCTCCTCCAGCATCTCGTGTTTTGATTCAGATTTATCAACTTCGTTTCAGATTGAATTAAATCAATAAAACACTAACATTTTGTGACCGCTCTTCCCTAAAAGCACAATAACTATTCCCATCGTCAATTAATCTTCTCTGTTTCAGGTCCCAGAGATGAAACGGAAAAGATGAAAACCCAGCAGGACAGCGCTCTTGATCGGGTTTATGATCGCAATTACACTATTCTGCATATTTCCCTTTATATATATATAGAAACATAGGTGCAGGAGTAGCCACTCGGCCCTTCGAGCCAGCACTGCCATTCAATATGATCATGGCTGATCATCCACAATCAGTACCCCGTTCCAGCTTTCTCCCCATATGCTCATATGCTCATATATATTAAATAATAATAATATTATAATACAACTTATTATATAACAAACTTCCCCTTATCATGTATCTGTACACTGCGGACGGCTCGATTGTAATCATGTCCAGTCTTTCCGCTGACTGGTTAGCATGCTACAAAAGCTTTTCCCTGTACCTCGGTACACGTGGCTATAAACTAACTGGATTAAAATAGCTGCATCCTCAAACTTCAATCAGATGGAACAGCATCCCAATATCTACAGTTTAAGATAAGAATGAACGATTATTCACTTGTTGGCTTCCAAGATGCAAAGGGTTAAAAGCCGACCATGTATTTCATTGACCTACACGTACTGTAACTGTAAGAGCTGCCTACTGCTTAATGACATGAATCATGTCTGCATTTATGTTTAGCACTCCAGGACTTTCTAATGTATTTTAAGATGTTTTAGGTTCAGCAAAGGCCCTTCTGTCAATTATGGTGATGTCAGGAAATCACTGAGATCACTATGAGTCAATGCATAGCATTTAGACAAAGGTTTCAGCGTGTCAGCTATTGTGACTCGCAACCCTATCTGTTTAAAAGAAAAAGTCAAATGCATTTGCTTTGATGAAATTTGTTTGGGATATTTTACAATGAATATTAATCAATTATTAAGTGAGCTAGTTTTGTTCCCTGGTAATAGAATGCAGGGCTAGCTTCTGAAATACCTGTCACACCAAACTACTATATACTTGCCTTGAATCCACCAAGTCTTCAGAATGGTAATGTTATTAATGTAGTGGATACCAGATGCTAGTGCTTTAATGCAGCTTTTAGCTTTTGTTTTAAACAGAGTTCTATCTTGCCTATTCCCCGCTGAGTATTTTCAACCCATTCCCCCAGCAAATTTGAGTGTTGTTTTAAATACTTTTAGATCATAAATGGAAGTCGTCCAGGATCTGACAGCTGACTGAGCTGCATCCTCCCAATGATCACTGAACGAGATCACAATCCGCAAGTGACCCATGCTCGCCAACGTCTATATTTAACTCCGTTTCCAGGATGATGGCTTTGGAAGCGTTCTGCTTTGTTTTTTTGTTATTAGAAGAATGCCGATTTAAATGCGCAAAAGTCAAATGGTTCTTTCTTAATGTGAATGTTGTTATTCGTGCTGCAGTGCGTGCGACTTGTTCAGGTCATTTGGTGGGTGACTTGGTGCTAGTTGAAGCTGGGATAAACGAGAGGTCTCCCATAGTTCACCCCAGCCCTGCCCTGAAGAGAGTTGATTATTGCTTTAGAGTCATAGAGTCATAAGGTCATAACTGATAGTAGAATTAGGCCATTTGGCCCATCATTCAATCATGGCTGATCTATCTCTCCCGCCTAACCCCATTCTCCTGCCTTCTCCCCATAACTTCTGATGCCTGTACTAATCAGGCCATACAGCATGGAGCCAGGAAATTCGGCCCAACTTGCCAATGCCAACCAACATGACCAATCTACACTAGTCCCACCTTTGGTCAGTCAGTATTGAGCCTGGGCCCCTGGTGCTGTAAGGCAGCAAAACCAGCATTTGCAGCTCCTTCACAAGCAGACCTCAGACCCTGGGAGCAGACAGCTTCTTGGTATCCTCCTTGGGGGGATGCTGAAACCTATCATCAATGGAACTGCAATAAGCTCTCAGCACTGAACGAAGGGACAGTCTCTGAATGTCATCATCTGTGGAGTTCAGTACTACAAAAAATCCAGTGACTTTTTCACAAGGGTTAATCGATCACATTCAGCTGACTTGCTGTTTCCAGCAAGAATCTTTCAACATCAACATCTCACATGTCTTGTTTAGTGCGGGTGTTGGGGGTTATGGGGAGATGGCAGGAGAATGGGGTTGCGAGGGGAACGCAGGACAATTGGAAAGATCAGCCATGTTGGAATGGCGGAGTAGACGCGATGGGCCGAATGGCCTCATTCTGCGACTATAGTTTAGTTCATTGTCACGTGTACTGAGGAACAGTGAAAAGCTTTGTTGCGTGCTAACCAGTCAGCGGAAAGACTACACATGATTACGATCGAACCATTCGCAGTGTACAGATAGTCATAGTTATAGTAAGAAATGTTGCTGTCAGAGTAGAGATTTAAAAAAAGTGGAGCGATTGTAATGCATGTTTGCTGATCGACTTCTGTGACCAGCACACATCTCTTTTCCAGCTTCCCCCCCCCCCCCCCCCCCCACCCCCGAACCCTCCCACCACAATCAGTCTGAAGAAGAGTCTCAAACCGAAACATCACCTATCCATGTAATAACGAGGAACTATAGATGCCGGTTTATACCAGAGATAGACACAAAATGCTGGAGTAACTCAACGGGTCAGGCAGCATCTCTGGAGAAAACGGATAGGTGATATTTCAGGATGGGACCTTTCGAAAGGTCTCGACCTGAAACACCACCCATCCAGTATCTCCAGAGATGCTGCCTGACCCGATGAGTTGTTCCAGCTTTTTGTGTCTAGCTAATTCTTCATGAGTATAAATGTCGCTGGACAGAGTTGAATTTTTCCTCCCTCACCAATAGTTTAATCCGGAGTGGTTAGTGTGTTTAAGAGCAAATAAAATAGAGTCGGGATTCTTGAGAGGCTGCGTGACCAATCTGATTACCTCATTACAGAAGGCAGTGGTTGCACTCTGACTGTCTCAGGGCAGGTTTCTAAGGGAACCTGACAGATTTCATGCCTCTACTTAACGCCGAGATTAAATCACAAACTGCAACAAACCATTTCTGGCATTTCACAAATAAAGTATCTGGTGCTTAGCGGTACTTCGAACAGCTTCAGTGATGTACAGGCCCACCAATGAATTTCTGGCACAACTTGGTTCCAGAGTGTTGCTGGATTATTCGCTTTGCCGGGCCAACAGAGGTCACGGCTTTCGAGTGGGGTCCGACGCTACCGGAACGTTCCGCCCAGGTGGCCGAGGGGTCGAGACACCAGCCCGCAAGGCCGGCCTCAGCCGTTGGCTGTGGGAACGGTTCAGGAGTTCCAGAGCCCCGGCTGCAGGGGGGCAAATTCCACCCGCCAATCGTCCACGGAAGTCCCGATGAGGTCAAGATCGGCTGCCTCACCCGGCGTAGGTGCCATATTTTCGTGGGGACCTCCGGGGAGGGAGATTCCAAATACACTCTCCTAATTTTGTCCGGAGATGCAGGACCACCAGTTGTCAGAGAATTGGTGGAGGACCTGTATTTGTCTGTAAATGATCTGCCTTTGGTGATGATATCATCATCAAGATTCAAGATTCAAGATAATTTATTGTCATGTGTCCCTGTTAGGACAATGAAATTCTTGCTTTGCTTCAGCACACAGAACATAGTAGGCATGAATACAGAACAGATCAGTGTGTCCAGATATCATCATTCTGTATATCTGCTATACACTCATGTGGAACCTTTTGCAGTAATCTCTCCTAAGATGAATATAGTTTGTAATGTAGATTGTAAGTCTGGTTTATTGCTCAGCTGCGGGATTCACTAAACCTGATGACAAAGTTAGACAAAACAATTAAATACATAGGGGGGAAAAAACAACAGGTGTGGCAAAACTCTTCATCGTTACCCTGGTCATGCTCTCATTTCACCAACCACGACCGGAAGAAGATATAGGAGTATGAAAACCTTGGCCACCAGATTCAAGAATAGCTTTTTCCCAATAACCATCACACTACACAACACTAACCTCAACTACGAACGTCTATGGTTGCACTGAGGAACACAGAACATAGAAAGGTACAGCACAGGAACAGGCCCTTCGGCCCACAATGTCTGTGCTGAATATGATGCCAACCAAACTCTTATCAGCCTGCACATAATCCCTTTCCCTCCATTCCCTACATATCCGAGTTCATAAGTTCAAATGTTCATAAGTTCCAGGAGCAGAATTCGGCCATTCGGCCCATCAAGTCTACACTGCCATTCAATCTTGCCTTGTCTATCTTTCCCCCTCAACCCCATTCTCCTGCCTTCTCCCATTAACCCCTGACACCCGTACTAATGAGAACATTGTCAATCTCTGCCTTAAAGATACACAGCCGTCTGTGGCAATAAATTCCACAGATTCACTGAAGAAACTCCTCCTCACCTCCTTTCTAAAAGGTACGTCCTTTTATTCTGAGGCTGTGGCCTCTGGTCCTAGACTCTCCCACTAGGGGAAATATCCTCTTCACATCCACTCTATCCAGACATTATCTGGTAGGTTTCAACGAGAGCCGCCCCCTCACCCTTCTAAATTCCAGCAAATTACAGGCCCACAGCCTTTAAACACTCATCATATGTTAGCCTAGTCAATCCTGGGATAATTCTCGTCTCTACAAAAGTCTAAGCCATTCACGTGTCTATACAAAAGACTATTAAATGCTGCTATGATATCTGCCTCCATCACCACCCCTGATTGCTCATTCCAAGTACTTTGGACTTTGTTGATATTGGTATTGAATGACTGTTTATTCCATATTATTCTATATTATCGAGGTGCATTGTGTTTAGTGCTGCCGCAAGGAATAATTGCATTGTTCCATTGAAAGTACACATGACAATTACACGCTCTTGACTCCCTTGACCGGCTGCATCAAAGCGCTGCAGGCAGGGAAGACAAAGCAACTCAACAGCAAAATGCTTTGGATGGGTGCAGTGAGATGATAATGCACATGCAGCGGCAATTATAAAAGCCACAGTGACTTTCAGCAGCACTGAAAGAGATGTTGATAACAGCACTGAACATAAACATGCAGGAGACCAGGCAGCATAGGGTGGAGAAGGCTAAGGGGTTGGACTGGCTAGATGCAGGAAGATTATTCCCGATGTTGGGGAAGTCCAGAACTAGGAGTCACAGTTTAAGGATAAGAGGGAAGTCTTTTAGGACCGAGATGAGAAAATCATTTTTTACACAGAGAGTGGTGAATCTGTGGAATTCTCTGCCACAGAAGGTAGGTGAGGCCAGTTCATTGACTATATTTAAGAGGGAGTTAGATGTGGCCCTTGTGGCTAAAGGGATCAGGGGGTATGGAGAGAAGACAGGGATGGGATACTGAGTTGGATGATCAGCCATGATCATATCGAATGGCGGTGCAGGCTCGAAGGGCCGAATGGCCTACTCCTGCACCTATTTTCTATGTTTCTATGCTTAAATGCAAAAGCATTTAAGTAGGAACTGCAGATGCTGGAAAATCGAAGGTAGACAAAAGTGCTGGATAAACTCAGCGGGTGCAGCAGCATCTATGGAGCGAAGGAAATAGGCAACGTTTCGGGCCGAAACGTTGCCTATTTCCTTCACTCCATAGATGCTGCTGCACCCACTGAATTTCTCCAGCACCTTTGTCTACCTAAGTGCAAAAGCATCACTGGTTAGATTAGGAATCGGACAAAATGGCAGCTGAAGTGCAGGCAGGCTAAATGTGTAGTAACAAATGTGCAATCAAGCATGCAAATTGTTCATTACATCAGTGGACCGGATGGAAAAGTTCTTTAATGGTAGTATGTAATATTATTAAAGTAGAAGATAATTTAAGGTAAGGGAGGAACGATTTAGTGTACAAAATCATGAGAGGAATAGGTTGGGTAAACGCACAGAGTCTCTTGCCCAGAGTAGGGGAATTGAGAATCAGAGGACATAGGTTTAAGGTGAGGGGGGCAAAGATTTAGTAGGAATCTGGGGGTAACTTTTTCACACAAAGGGTGGTGGGTGTATGGAACGAGCTGCCGGAGGTGGTAGTTGAGGCAAGGACTATCGCAACGTTTAAGAAACATTTGGATAGGATAGGTTTGGAGGGCTATGGGCCAAATACAGGCAGGTGGGATTAGTGCAGATGGGGCATGTTGGTCTGTGTGGGCTAGTTGGGCTGAAGAGCCTGTTTCCATGCTGTAAGACTCTATCACGTTGAATATGCACAAACACTAGAAACTGCTGAAATAGAGCAGGAGATAAATCTATTGACAGTCATTGGCTTAGGGATCATTTGCATGCTTAATAATCTGGCAACTGCTCTGAAAATAAAGATGTTCCATTCACAGAAGCAATGCAATAATTGGAGCATTATCTGAATCCTTAGTGATTTGAAACAGCATCGAGGTTTACTAACCTGCTGTTAGACAAAAGTGCTGGAGAAACTCAGCGGGTGCAGCAACATCTATGGAGCGAAGGAAATAGGTAACGTTTCGGGCCGAAACCCTTCTTCAGCCAAACCTGATGTGCTGCCGCGAGTGAGAATTTCATTGTTCCATTTTTGTACATCTGACAATTAAACACTCTTGACTCTGAGTTATAAATTTGGCACCTGGAATCAAAGGGCAGGAGAAAATGCAGACTTTGGTTTCAGTTCCTTGGGGACTGGTATACTTCAGAACTTCTCCCCTGAGTCCACTTTTCATTAACAGCCTTCAACAATGAAGGTTGGCAGGCTACTCAGGCGACTTAACCAAAGAGGCCATCAGAGCAAAGGCCTGCCCTGTTATATTTCCTGCGAGACTGGGCTATTGACTTTCCTAATGCTTTATGCCACTTGTACCGACTCAGTCCCGACCGAGAGAGAGATTGCTCTTTCTTATCAACAGCAGCCGAGGCCTACGTTTAAATGCAATGATGACACTGTGATAAATACACATTCGGATCATCAATGTAACAAGGAACTGCAGATGCTGGTTTACAATGGAGATAGACACGAAGTGCTGGAGTAACTCAGCGGGTCAGACAGCATCTCTGGGGGAAATGAATGGGTGACGATTTAGGTCGGGACCTTTCCTCAGACCCCTGGGTGATGTTTCGGGTCCCGAAACCTCCTCAGATGGAGATGTTTTGGGTCGGGACCCTTTCGTAGAGTCTGAGGAAGGATCCTGACCCAAAACATCATCCTTTTTCTCCAGAGATGCTGCCTGACCCGCTGAGTTACTCCAGACTTTGAATCATCAAGGTTAATAGTGTAGCGGGTTCCGACCACTTTGGTAAAATAGGGGCTGGCCTACAATGTGATGTGGCCCACTGATAACAAGAATGTGGGCATTTAGAGAGCAGCTGTCATTTTTTTTAGTTTAATTTTTGGAGACAGTTGGGTACACATTTTATAGATGTATTTTGGTTTGGTGCCACTCTGTATTCTAGTGCTGGTGTCAAATGTTTGGCCACATTCTGGGCTCAGTCACCTCCACTGGATTTTACTAGGATGTTGCCAGGACTCGAGGACCTGAGCTATACACAAAGGTTGAGTAGGATACAACTTTATTCCTTGGAGCTCAGGAGGATGAGGGGTGATCTTATAGAGGTGTATAAGATCAGGAGAAGATTAGATAGCTAAATCACTTTTCCACAGAGTAGGGGGAATCAAGAACCAGGTATAAGGTGACTGGGGGTGGGGGGGTTGGGGGGGGGGAGTGGGGGGATGGGAGGGGAAAGACTTAACAGGAACCTGAGGGACAACTTTTATTATGCAAAGGATGGTAGATATGTGGAATGGACTGCAGAGGAGGTGGTTGAGGCAGGTATTATCACAAAATTTAAGAAACGTTTGGACAGGTACAGGTTTAGAAGGATATGGACCAAACGCAGGCCGGTAGGATTAGAGTAGATGTGGCATGTTAGTTGGCATGGTCAAGTTAGGCAGAGGGCCAGTTGCCACGCTATATGACCCCATGCCCCCATTTTATTTGGAGGAGGACTTTGAAACAACTTTAGATATGCAACAACACAAGAACCAGAATCAATGGCTCAGGGTCCATTTATCTATTTTTGGTCTTTCTTTGTAGAGTGTTCTTCATGAGCGAGGCCTTTGTACATTTTTGTTCTCGATGGGTAACTTGCCAACATCTAGCTCAACATGTCACCACATATACGGTTTACATCTTCGCCACAGCCCAGTGTGTTACTGGATATATACTTGAATCAAGCAATTATTGAGCATGGCCTGAGGCGTGTTGAACTAGAGGTTGAAGGCCAGACTGGGGGGTTGAACTACATTGATGGGCTGACCAACAACACCAGCATCTTGTCACTGGATGCCCACTGGCTAATTTTGCAATGCAATGAAGCTTCGGAGGAGAGAGAGCCTGAGGAGATATCATCTCACAACCGGTACTAGTGAGGAGACAACGAAGTAGCTAGAAGGTACACAAAATTGCTGGGGAAACTCAGCGGGTGCAGCAGCATCTATGGAGCGAAGGAAATAGGCGACGTTTCGGGCCGAAACCCTTCTTCAGAAGTAGCTAGAAGGTTTTGTTTCGTTTCGGGATACAGCGTGGAAACAGGCCCTTCGGCCCACCAGGTCCGCGCCGACCAGCGATCCCCGCACATTAACACCATCCTACACCCACTAGGGACAATTTGTTTTTACAGTTACCAAGCCAATTAACATACAAACCGAAACCGAAAGATCTCGGAGGAAACCGAAGATCTCGGAGAAAACCCACGCAGGTCACGGGGAGAACGTACAAACTCCATACAGACGGCACCCGTAGTCGGGATCGAACCCGGGTCTCCGGCGCTACATTCGCTTTAAGGCAGCAACTCTACCTCTGCACCACCGTGACCATCCTGACTTATGACGCCCCTTTGCAGGATGCTTGAGCTGCTCATTGTTTCCTTCAGGATGATCTCCCATTGACATTGCACCATCAGAGAGAGGACTATCTTCACAACATGTATTAGCCCTAAATACGTTGCCCCTAGCCATAACTCATTGACTTGGGGTCCCTTTCCAGAATTGTGGAAAATTATTGATCATCTCTTTGCCCAATGCTATCATATGCTAACCCAATCATCCCTAGGATAATTCTTGTAAATCTCCTCTGGACCCTCTCCAATGCCAGTACATCCTTCCTCAAGTATAAGTCCCGAAACTGCTCACAATACTCCAAATATTACTTCAAATGTTTCCTTGCACATCTTCAAAGGTAAGTTATTCGGCCACTGTTCCAGCTGCGAGATAGTCTGGTGAGATGGCGATGTTATTGCATTCCGTGTCTTGTGAATTTTCTCCTGACGTATGATACCACCTCCTGCTGCTTGCTGAACCTTCCTACCTTTTGGCTGCAATTATAAATTGAGAAAATCCACAGGGCGGCACGGTGGCGCAGCGGTAGAGTTGCTGCCTTACAGCGCTTGCAGCGCCGGAGACACGGGTTCGATCCCGACTTAGGGCTGTCTGTAGGGTGTTTGTACGTTCTCCCAGTGACCGCATGGATTTTCTCCAAGGCCTTTGGTTTCCTCCCACACTCCAAAGATGTACAGGTTTGTATGTTACTTTGCTTGGTATACAGTAAGTGTAAATTGTCCCTAGTGTGTGTAGGGTAGTGTTAATGAGCGAGGATCGCTGGTCGGTGGGGACTCGGTGGGCTGAAGGGCCTGTTTCCGCGCTGTATCTCTAAACTATAAACTAAATTACACAGCCGTGCATTGTTATGCAATGCAAGGAGTGTTCAGGAGGTCTGATAGAGGCGTTTATATCTGTCCCCTCAGCTTTAGACTGGACATAGTGGTACATTTTACCAAGTCTGCATTTATTTGTATAGGATCACCAGCTTTCACTAAAAAGGGTAGGTGAAGGCAGGCAGTATTCATTTCATTTGTAATTAATATTAATGGTTTAATTAATTTAAATGTTGAATGAAGTTTTAAATAAATGTGTTATTTTTTAATTTTTAATTTTCTATTAAAAGTTTCTATCCGCATGCCTGTGGCTGTGAGACCAAAATACTCTGTGTAACAGTGAGCCACGGCTGTGAGGTGTAGGGCAAGTCTTCCATATGAATTGGTCCATTCCTCACTAAAATGTTTCCGAGGTTGTTCAAACAAATGGACAAAATCTGATTGCAAAGTTCTTAAACAGAGATGACAATTAGTTGCAGGATTTGGTCAATGGCATTAACTTACTTCAAGCGATAGTTAGCTGTTAGTCACATATTTAACATCTGCAGCAATTTCATTATCAAATGTTACAACATAGTGCAGAATAGACATTTTCATGTAGTGTGGATAGGATCAGGGACTGAAGCTTGTGATGAGCGAGAGCTTTTTTATAATGCGAATTAAATCTCGGTTTATACATTATTCAAAACTTGGCCATTAATTTCACTTTGATCATTTGCATTACAGATGTTCAGAGAACATAGATAGAACATAGAGCAGTTTAGTTTATTGTTTATTGTCACGTGTACCGAGGTACAGTGAAAAGCTTTTGTTGCGTGCTAACCAGTCAGCGGAAGGACAATACATGATTACAATCGAGCCATTCGCAGTGTACAGATACGACAAGGGAATAACGTTTAGTGCAAGGTAAAGCCAGGAAAGTCCGATCAAAGATAGTCCAAGTACTTTGCAAGAACAGGCCCTTCGAGTCCAACTTGTCCAAGCCAAACAAGATGTCAACCATCTAAGCTAGTCCCATTTGCCCATATCGCCCAACAAGGTCGTGTAATAGGAGTAGAATTAGACAAGATTCAACTGTCAGCTCCTTATGCCAGTTTATCCATGGAGCATGGAAATCGGTCCCTCGGCCCAACTTGTCCAAGCCAAACAAGATGTCAACCATCTAAGCTAGTCCCATTTGCCCATATCGCCCAACAAGGTCATGTAATAGGAGTAGAATTAGGCCATTCGGCCCATCCAGTCTACTTCGCCACTCAATCATGGCTGATCTATCACTCCTATCCCTATTCTGCCTTACCTAGACCATCACCTATTTACCTGCGCATAACCCATATCCCTCCTTTCCCTGCATATTAATATGCCCATCCAGAAGTCTCTTACCTGCCACTAACATATCTGGCTGCGCCAACCCCTGGCAGGCACCCACCACCCTCTGTGTATAAAACTTGCCGCACACATCTCCTTTATACTTTGCCCCTCTCACCTTAAAGCTCTGCCCTGTACTATTTAATTTCTCCATCTTGGGGAAATTGATTCTGAATGTCTACCCTATCTATGCCTCTCATCATTTTCTATACTTCTATCAGGTGTCCCGCAACTTCTGGCATTCCAGAGGAAACGGTCCAATTCTGAGAGGATTGGAGCCCATTTCCCAAATTTGATTTTATTGAGGTCAATTTCCAAAGTAGATAATGGGTCAAGTGGACTATTAGACTTTAGACATACAGCGTGGAAACAGGCCCTTCGGCCCACTGACTCCATGCTGACCAGCTATCACCCCATGCACTAGCACTATCCTACACACTAGGGACAATGGTGAAGTGGTAGAGTTGCTGCCTTACAGCGAATCCAGCGCCAGAGATCCGGGTCGATCCCGACTAAGGGTGCTGTCTGTACTGTACTATTTGGCTATTAATATATTAAAGTCCGCATTCACCAACAGGGTGGCACAGTGGCACAGTTGGTGGACCTGCTGCCTGACCATGCCAGAGACCCCAGTTCGATCTTGATTGTGTTGCCTGTATGGAGTTTGCACATTCTTCCCACTTTCCAAAGATGTGTGGGTTTGCAGGTGGATCAGCCACTGTAAATTGCCTCCTAGTGTGAAGGGGTGGATGTGAAAATGGCATAACATAGAACTAGTGTTCGATAGTTATAATCGATAGCTGGTGTGTATTCAGAGAGCCGAAGGTTATATCTTTTCCAATGTTATATCTCTCTAAACTAAGCTATTATCATCAGTTCATAAGTTAAAGGAACACAATTAGGCCATTCGGCCCATCAAGTCTAATCCTCTCTTCACTCATGGCTGATCTATCTCTCCATCTCAATCCCATTCTCCTGCCTTCTCCCCATAACCCCTGATACCTTCAGCATGTTACATACCACGGGTCGGGATAAAATAATTCAGAGACGTATTTAGTGGGCTGGAAATAATGCAGGGTTTTGTAAAATTAACCTGAAACAAGAATGATAATTTTCAGAGATAGCAACATTTTAACAAAACAGAGGCAAGATTTATTCCAGTAATATTGCTTAGTGACGGGAAAAAAAAAGCTGCCAGGGTCAAACTGGCTTCCGCGCACATTTCATTAATTTACTTCAGATCAGAGCTAGAGTCATTATTCCCAGTGACTTAAGGCCCTGGGGGCAGATGTGAAATGGAAAGAGCATGCTGCCTGCTCCAAAATGATGCTTACTGAATCTGAAAGGTCATGTCATGTTTTCTGGCAATTGAGTCTATGGATTTGGATTCTACAACATAAGGTCAGGCAGCTCCACTCAGCACATGTTTACTGGGAAAAGTGCCTCCCAGTTATTTCACAATGACCTTATTACCCTGCGAGACTGATGAGCTCTGCACGGGGTCCCTCAGACCTCCTATTCTGCTGAGAACACATCTTGCTTTCAAAAGGCAGAACAGGTTCCGCAGGGTCAGGCAACCCATTAGTTAATCTTCATCGGCTGTTTCCCCATAGATGAGTATCAGTCCTATTTGTTTATCTAACATTCATTATTCAATTCATAAGTATCACCTAGTCACACATCTGGGAAAGAAACTGCAGATGTTGGTTTGCACGGAAGCGGGACACAAAATGCTGGAGTAACTCAGTAACTCAGCGGGTCAGGCTGCATCTCCAGAGAAAAGGATTAGGTGATGTTTTGAGTCAGAACCCTTCTTCAGACTATGATGTGGTCTTATGGGTTTTTTTTCAAGTGCTCTCCTGACACTAATCATCCACTTGACCCCCTCCCTCTTGCCCATTATTCCAAGTGACAGTGAGTGTTAGCAGACCGTTTGACTGGATCATCACAGCCAATCCTGTCTTTGTTGTGTACGCACATGCTAGTTCGTGTCCTGCCCCGGAAATTTGAATGAATGAATGAATGAATGAATGAATGAATGAATACTTTATTGTCACAGTGATATGCTTTGTTTTGCCTACCCAAGGTATGCAAAGGGCTGCCACGTAAAGGGCATTGACAGAGTTACAAAGTACCCCACGCCAGGTCCTCCTTTGTTCCCCCCCCGGTGGAATCTGCAAAATCTCCCACCCGCTCTCCCATCTTCCATTCGCCATCAACTTGAAGTAGCGGCACGGTGGCGCAGCGGTAGAGTTGCTGCCTTACACCGCCAGAGACCCATGTTCGTTCCTGACTACGGGTGCTGTCTGTACAGAGTTTGTATCATCTCCCCGTGACCGCGTGGGTTTACTCCGGGTGCTCCGGCTTCCTCCCACATTCCAAAGACGTGCATGTGCACAGGTTAATTGGCTTCTGTAAATTGCCCCTAGCGTGTAGATGTGAAAGAGGAACAACATAGAACTAGGGTGCGGGTGATCGCTGGGCGGCATGGACTCTGTGGGCCGAAGGGCCTGTTTCCACTCTGTCTCTCAAAACTAAACTAAACTTATGTGACTATTTATGATTTTAGGCCTGACGTTTAGAAACATGATCTATTAAAGAGGAAATTGGGTTACTTTGAATTTCACTGGTTCTTTACTTGGCTCAGACCCACAGAATATGCTACAGTGCCCTTGGATACTGTATGGATAGTGCTAGTGTGTGGCTGATCGCTGGTCGGCACATGCTCGGTGGTCTGTTTCTACGCTGTATCTCTAAAGTCTGAAGACAAAAATTATTTAGTTTGATCTAATGTATCAAGGGAAGTGGAAGAAACAATGCCTCTAGAACCATAGGGGTCATAAGATCCACTTACACTTGTGACAGGAGCCAACAAATATGACACAAGACCTCACATAAATACATTTATGCACCATTCCTATTCAAGCAGGCAGCGAAACCCCAGTCGGGGATATTGTTTGCAAACATTTATTAAGGACAATTAGGTTGCGAAACTGTGGAATTCACTGCCACAGACGTCTGCGGAGGCCAAGTCAGTGGATGTTTCTAAAGATGAGGTTGATAAGTTCTTGATTAGGAAGTGCATCAAAGTTTACAGGGAGAAGGCAGGAGAATGTAATTGAGAGGGAAAAATAAATCAGCAATGGTTGAATGGCAGAATAGACCTGATGGACCGAATAGCCTTATTCTGTTCCTTTGTCATGGTTTAATCGGGACAGAGCTACTAGCCTTGGAGGGCATCTACCACACGCGGTGCCTCAGGAAGGCCCTCAGCATCCATAAGGACTCATCACACCCCTGCCACGGTCTGTTTCAACTACTTCCCTCTGGCAGACGTTACAAGGCCTTCTACGCCCGAACCTCCAGACTCAGGAACAGTTTCATCCCAAGAGCTATAGCGACTCTGAACCGGCCCTAATGAGTGCCCCCCCACCCACCCCCTTTGGACAGTCTCCCTCAGATGGTCACGTCAATCAATTCAGCTTGTTTATTTATGTATTGTATTTATTTACCTTTCTTGTACATCAGTGGAGCTGCACACTAAATCTCGTTGCACTGACGTGCAATGACAATAAAAGATATATTATTATTATTATTATTATTAATTGTCTTATAATAAGTCTTTCTCAATTATTTTCTTTGGTGGATATGTAGAACGGATGCTTACGATGTGTATGTTCCCAGACAGGTGACCAAAGTCGCCAGGTTGGTTTGCTACAGTGATTTTATTAGGCTGAAGCCCAGTGAACGTCAGGACTTTAGACTTTTGAGATACAGCACGGAATCAGGCCCTTCGGCCCAGCAAGTCTGTGCCATCCAGCAATCACCCCATACACTAACACTATCCTACATACACTGGGGACAATTTACAGGAGGCGATTGGCCTACAAACCTGTACGTCCTTGGAGTGTGGGAGGAAACCGGAGCACCCGGAGGAAACCCACACGCAAGTCACGGGGAGAACGTGCAAACTCCGTCCAGACAGTGCCTGTAGCCAGGATCAAACCTGGGTCTCTGGCGCTGTAAGGCAGCAACTCTACCTCTGTGCCACTGTGCCGTATGTGTCAGACGCCTAGACAGGTGACAAACGTCAACAGGTCGGTTTGCTGCACTGAATTTACTAAGTGGAAGCCTAGCAAACTTCAACCCTTCCGCCCATAGCCCATCTCCAAACGTAGGTGTCTTAAGCAAGGGATAGAGCTCTCTGTTCCAAATTGTTGATGATCACAGAGAACTGTTGACTACATCCCACGCTCAGTCCTCAGGTAAAATGATTCAAACGTGGACGAAGGAAAATATATGGTGGTCGCTTTTAATCTCTGTTAACAAAGTTTCACATCCTTCGAGCAAAGTCATTTATTTTTCCATTGGAGGCACAAAGGCACGCGTGGAACAGGAGAAGATGTTTGTAAATGTTGTGTCCCTGGAGGGCCTTCAGTCCTCTGACAGGATGTACATTTAAATTATCCCGCGCCTCCTCCTCATCGCAGATGACACACAGCAATAACGTGATCAGACATCACTGGAAGTCTCTCAATGAGTTTGCCTCGGAGGTCTCTCCAGGCAGCTGTCCACATCTCTGCTGTCTCGCACACATGTACAAGTTCTTCAAACTCTCTGGCTTCTACTTTTGACTTGCCTACTCCACCAAATAGCGGTTTTATATTTGGCTGGTCCGTACAACAAATCCAAGTGGCCCAAATTACTTAGTGTCATTTTTTTTGTTGCAGCACACTAGATTGAGTTCCAATCACGAGACCCTTCTTGTCAGCACTTTTAATTTGAACGTGAATGTTAATCTTCTTGTATCAGGAGGGTGGCACGGTGGCGCAGCAGTAGAGTTGCTGCCTGGCAGCGCTGGAGACCCGGGTTCAATCCTGGCTACGGGTGCTGTCTGTACGGAGTTTGTACGTTCTCCCCGTGACCTGCGTGGGTTTTCTCCGGGTGTTCCGGTTTTCTCCCACACTCCAAAGACGTACGGGTTTTGTGGGTTAATTGGCTTGATAAAATTGTTAATTGTCCCTAGTGTGTGTGGGATAGTGTTACTGTGTGGGGATTGCTGGTCGGTATGGAATCGGTGGGCCGAAGGGCCTGTTTCTGTGCTGTATCTCTGAACTAAACTAACGTAAACTACCAATAGTACCTATCATATCTACCTCCACCACCACACCCCAATGGTCAATGGTCATTGGTGCTTTTACTATCAAATGTGCTAAGTGAAAATGCAAACTAAAATTATTTTCTTACAAACAGTCCAGTAGAGGTTTGCCACACCCAAGCACATCCAAATTGCACAAAAATATTCCACTGATCCTGCATGCAAGGGGCGCCATGTTTTGGTGCCATTTTCAGAGTCCAGTCCACGCTCTAGGTATTATGAGCGGTGTCAGTTCCAGGCGAGCCCCAGGCTGCCGCGAGGCCTCCAGCCGTCGCCATCCCCTAGACGTGCGGGTCGACCTGCGAACCCACATCCCTCTCCTTGCCCGTCCACCCCGGAGGCACCTCCCGAAGCCGAGCTCAAGGGCATGGTGGGCCAAAGCACAGTTCCCTCTCCTCTCCCACCAGTACGAGGATAACTACCACCTCTCACAGACTTAACCGTACCCAAGTTAAGGGACGTTTGAGGAACCAATGTGGTCCACATACTTGAATGCACAGCCCCCTCTCTTCACACGATATTGGTATGGAGCGCTACATACATAGCAATTGCCCTGGGATGGTGTCTACCTGCTCCTTACCTTTCTCCCTCTATCTCACCAGCCATGGGACCCACCCAACACTACGCAACAAACCAGTTAGTTAAAACATATGGGTGCCATGTTATTGTGCTGTACAACCTTCGCTCTGGTCAACTGTGCAATGGCTACAATTAAATAGATAATAAACCTTCCTTCTGGACAATAAATTTAACTGAGGATGTAAGTTGTCCCAAGGCAGATATTTCATTAAAAACCTTAAAATAATTATTGTGAGAACTATTAGTTCCCTTCCCCCAAGCTGAACAGTCAAAACCACAGATAGTCTAAGGGCTACCAGAAACTGTACACTGGAAATAATTCAAGCGATTGCCCAAACTAAATGTTTAAGAAGGAACTGCAGATGCTGGAAAATCGAAGGTAGACAAATATTTTGTGTCTACCTGAGATCAGAACATTGTTTGCTTTGTGTTCCCACAATTCAAAACAAAGACTAAAATTGTTGAAATGACATGAACCATAGGGAGAGCATTTAGACTTTTGTGCACAGTTTCGGAAAGTAACATATTTCACCCAAGATGCTGGTGATAGAGGGGGGTCAAAATAATAACTGGTTGATTCAAAAAACTAATGGAATTGGACATTGTCTTTCTTAATTGGCCTCAATAACAGCTTGACATTTGGAAATTACTTGAACAGCTTGAATGGCTAATTGTTACAGCCTTATTAAACTGCTTCTGTGGCCTAATTAATAAAAAATCACAGGCTACCATCAACAAAGACTTTTAAGAAGTTTCGTAATAATAATTTATGTTTCAAAGGTTTGGCTAATTGGAGTTTCATCTTTTGAAGAGAAAGCTGTGACTTTCTGCAACAACCCCGTGGTAGAAATAATCGGTTTGGCCTAGGGGTGGCACGGTGGCGCAGCGGTAGAGTTGCTGCCTCACAGCGCCAGGGACCCAGGTACGATCCTGACCACGGGTGCTGTCTGTACGGAGTTTGTACATTCTCCCCGTGACCTGCGTGGGTTTTCCCCGGGTGCTCCATTTTCCTTTCTCACTCCAAAGACGTACAGGTTTGTAGGTTAATTGGCTTCGGTAAAGATTGTAAATTGTCCCTAGTGTGTAGGATAGTGTTAGTGTGCTGGTCGACGTGGACTTGGTGGGTCGAAGGGCCTATTTCCGTGCTGTATCTCTAAACTAAACTAAATTTATGTGACTATTTACCATTTTAGGCCTGATTCTTAGAAACATGATCTATTAAAGAGGAAGGTACACAAAAATGCTGGAGAAACTCAACGGGTGCAGCAGCATCTATGGAGCGAAGGAAATGGGCAACGTTTCGGCCCGAAAACTCTGAAGGAAATAGGCAACGTTTCGGGCCGAAACCCGGAAGGGTTTCGGCCCGAAACGTTACCTATTTCCTTCGCTCCATAGATGTTGCTGCACCCTCTGAGTTTCTCCAGCATTTTTGTGTACCTTCGACTTTCCAGCATCTGCAGTTCCTTCTTAAACACTATTAAAGAGGAAATTGGGTTACACTGAAATTCACTGTTTCCTTACTTGTCACAGCCCCACAGAATATGATACAGTGCTCTTGGATTTCAGTCTAAAGATCCCAAGTATGTACCTGCTCATAGAACAGTAAAGCACAGGAACAGGCCCTTCGGCCCACAACGTCCGTGCCACACATGATGCCTAGATAAACTAATATCTTCTGCCAGCACAATACCTATAATCCTCCATCCTCTGCATATCCTAGTGTCCATCTAAAAGTCTCTTAATTGCCACTATTGTATCTGTCCCCAACACCACCCCCGACAGCGTGTTCCAGGCACTCACCTCTCTATAAAGTAAACTCCCCTCTCACCTTAAAGCGGGGCTGCACGGTGGCACAGCAGTAGAGTTGCTGCCTTACAGCGCTTTCAGCACCAGAGTCCCGGGTTCGATCCCGACTACGGGTGCTGTCTGTATGGAGTTTGCATGTTCTCCCCGTGTCCGCATGGGTTTTCTCCGAGATCTTCGGTTTCCTTCCACACTACAAAAACATACAAGTTTGTAGGGTAAATATTGACCCTAGTGTGTGTAGAATAGTGTTAATGTCCAGGGATCGCTAGTTAGTGCGGATTCAGTGGGCCAAAGGGTCTATGCCCATGCTGTGTCACTAAACTAAACTAAACTATGCCCTCAGGTTTACCCCCCTGGGAGAAAGGTTCTGACTGTCCACCATATTTATGCCTTATAATTTTACATACTTCTATTGGGTCTCCCCTCAAAGGTTTGGAGGGATATGGGCCAAAGACAGGAAGGTGGGACGAGTGTAGATGGGGCATGTTGGTCGGCATGGTGTGGAAGGTGTAGATGGGGCATGTTGGTCGGTGTGGTCGTACTAGTGTAGATGGGCATGTTGGTTGCTGTGGTGGGACGTGTAGATGGGGCATGTTGGTTGTTGTGGTGGGACTAGTGTAGATGGGGCATGTTGGTTGTTGTGGTGGGACTAGTGTAGATGGGGTATGTTGGTCAGCATGGTGTGGAAGGTGTAGATGGGGCATATTGGTCGGTGTGGTCGTACTAGTGTGGATGGGGCATGTTGGTTGGTGTGGTGGGACGTGTAGATGGGGCATGTTGGTTGTTGTGCTGGGACTAGTGTAGATGGGGTATGTTGGTCAGCATGATCAGGAGTTATGGGATAAAGCAGGAGAATGGGGTTTAGAAGGAAAGATAGATTAGCCATGATTGAATGGTGGAGTAGACTTGATGGACCAAATAGCCTAATTTTTCTCCTATGAACATATGAACTCGGGATCCATTCTGACCTGGGATGCTGTTGAGTGGAGTTTGCACTTTCTCCCTTTGACCATGAGGGTTTCCTCCATGTGCTCCGGTTTCTAGACAGGCCTACCATGCATTTCTGGTGTGTTCTTACTCTATTTTAGGCTATTTAGACTTTACTTTAAATTTAGATAAACAAAGTGCAGAAACAGGCCCTTCAGCCCACCGAGTCCTTGCCGACCAGCAATCTCTGTACGCTCGCACTATCCTACGCACTAGGGGCAATTTATAACTTTACCAAAGCCAATTAACCTACAAACCTGCACGTCTTTGGAATTTGGAAGATACCAAAACAACTGCAGAAAACCTATACAGTCACGGGGAGAACGTACAAACTCTGTACAGACAGCACCCGTAGTCGGGATCGAACCCGGGTCTCTGGCGCTGTGAGGCAGCAACATTACCGCTGCCCATCGCTTGCGTTGTTTAAACATAATGATTTTACACCATTGCAGTCAGTTTTGATTGTTCTGTAGCCCGGACCGTGACAAAAGAAAATGGGGTGTCTTGGGTCGGCATGGTCGAGTCGGGTCGAAGGGCCTGCTTTTATGCTCAGCGACGCTACGACTCTAAGAAGATGGGAGAGCGCGCCGACATTTAGATTCTGCCTTTGTCTCTTTACGAACAAAGGCAGCACCATGTTCACGATTCAGGACTAGCTTCTGTGGAGCAGCAAACTAGATTTGTGGCAGGCGGCCAGAATCACTTAGATAATTTCACCAGGGGCATAGAGGGAGCAGTTGGAGACCCGGGGCGCCATGGGAGAGCAGCTCTTTCTGCTCCAGCGCATTACACAGTGTGACATTTCTCTCGCAGTTGTCCCCTGTACATCATGGTTGGCGACATTAAAAAAACACTCATTGTCTACTGATATAAAATCAGTTTAGCTACCGCTGGGGTCAAACTGCTGTCAATGAATTCTGTTGTAATTCTGCTCTTATGAAAAGCATTTAAGCTCCTTGGAGATGAGCGAGTGTGGGCTTTATGTAGGGTCAACTCCTGGTCAAGATACTCTCTTGTAAGAAATCATTCTGGTGAAAATGTTCATCTACACGGTCACGTGTCTCCAAACAGATGGTATTTTTTGAAGAAAATGTTTTTGAAACCAATTAACCCTTGCTTTCACCGAAAATATACAAGAGCTATTAACCCTTTGCCCTATTATGCAATTGCTGGTACACTCTATAATATATATTTTTTATTCTCTCTCTCTCTCTCTCTCTCTATCTCGAAGAAGAAGAAACGAAAGCTGCCCCGAAGAGGGCAAGCAGGGAAATAACATGTGGACTGACATCAGGAAGGGAGTTGTGCAGATTTAAAATGTATTCCTATCTTCATGGATTTTCGCCACAATAGTTATTCCTTTACTGTCTCTGCTATTACTTCTGCCCGGAGACAAACAGGCTTGTTGTCAAATCACACATAAAGCTCAGTAATGGTATTCAGGGGAAGCAGTAGCTGTGACGTGATCTAATGGGAGACAGACACAAAAAGCTGGAGTAACTCAGCGGGTCAGGCAGTATCTCTGGAGTGAAGGAATGGGTGACGTTTCAGGTCGAGACCCTTCTTCAGACTGCCACAGAGGGGAGAAGCGAGAGAGGATGTCACAGAACTTCTTCAAAGTAGGCGTACCTTGAGGAGATTCCTACACATGACCTAATGGGTCTATTTGTTTGGGGTACTTAGCCACTGATTTCCTGCTGCCTCGGTCAAGCCTTAAGAAGTGGATCCTCTCCTGCAGATCAGAAGAAAGATGGTTTTCATCACCCAGAGAGTTGTGAGTCTGTGCAATTCTCTGCCTCAGAAGGCAGTGGAGGCCAATTCACTGGAAGCATTCAAGAGAGAGTTAGATAGGGCTCTTAAAGATAGCAGAGTCAAGGGACATGGGGAGAAGGCAGGAACGGGGTACTGATTGTGGATGATCAGCCATGGTCACAAAGAATGGTGGTACTGGCTCGAAGGGCCGAATGGCCTACTCCTGCACCTATTGTCTATGGTGACATTGTACTACTTTTCCACCTTCAGATGGGGATGCAGCACAACATGGTTTGGGAACAGAAATGTCACTTATTCCTTTTCTCAAGACGCCGCCTGACCCACTGCATTACTCCAGCATTTTGTGTCTATCTTCGGTGTAAACCAGCATCTGCAGTTCCTTCCTATACAAAAATAAAAATGATAGTGTATTCTTGATCTTAATCTGGCCTGAGGAAGTTGTAGATACAATGATGAGTTTTAAGATATTTGGACAGAGAAATGAACAGGAAGGGTTACAGGGCTCTGGATGCAAGTGGGAATAGCCTAAATCACAAATTTAGTCAGCATGGAAAATGCGGGCCGAAGGGCCTCTTTCTGTGTTGTATTGGTCTATGACTAAGAAAGAGCTTCAAAATCTCTCTGCAATTCACTACAGATGCAAACCGTGCTACAAGAGGTCGGTAGGAACATTATGCTTCTTGTAAAAATTTTACTTATTTATAATACGACAAGGATTTGGTAAAAAAGCATATTTTACAGTAATTTTAACCCTTTTTTCCTGAATTATATTTCCTGATTATATTTTCATTAAATGGCAAATTCATTATAACCCCCCCCCCCCCCCCCACCACCCCTAATGGTTGCAAGCAGCATTTGCCATCATTGCTCAGGACAATTTGACATATCAGTCCGCTAACTATTTAAAAACTCAATAAGTTAATGAGTTGCTGCACAGGACACACTCATCACCTTTAATTAAGTAAGTTTCTAACTGATGAAGAGGACTCTTTTAATTGCAACAAGCTTGCCCTTGTCTGAGTTGCCTCTGTCATGTCCCACGAAATTCAATGGGGGTGGCGTTTGCAAGCCTGCCTCTTCTGCGACTGATCAAGTGTTCCATCGGCAGAGGTCTCTCAGAGACTGCACATTGCATGTGTTGCCAACAGGTTTTGTCAGAGTCGAGATTTTATTTAAACATGAACCCTGAGGAATTCAGCGAATCACATTAATTTAGTGAAGCCTACATATTTCGCCACTCGCACATTCTCTCCTGCCCTGAAACTAACAACGTCATCACATGCACCCTCTGATCCCAATTGTTTGCGATATATCCTGTGCTTCCTGCTAAATTGAAAAAAAAAAATTCAGAAATGGGCAGATAGTAAGAATTTCATTCTTCCCTTTCGGGATATATGACAATAAACCACTTTTGGATCTCTTGACTCTTGAAGTAGCCAGAAAGCAGTAGGAGAGAAGGCTAGCAGCACACTGGTGCAGCGGTAGAGTTGCTGCCTTACAGCGCCAGAGACCCGGGTTCCATCCTGACCATGGATGCTGTCTGTACGGAGTCTCTACATTGTCACTGTGATGTGGGTTTTCTCCGGGTGCTCCGATTTCCCCCCCCCCACATTCCAAAGACATGTAGGTTTGCAGGTTTAAGAAGGAACTGCAGATGCTAGCACAATCGAAGGTAGACTTCTTCTTCTTCTTTCGTGTGGCATGCACAGCCAAACGTTGTTGGACAACTTGTTCTATTTGATCTTCCGTTTGTGCACGTCGAGTTGATTGTATTATTCGAAACAGGGCGGACCACGTGAAGGATGCAATCTTCCACCCCAGGGTAGACAAAAATACTGGAGTAAGTCAGCAGGTGAGGCAGCATCTATGGAGCTAAGGAGCCATTTTTGTCTACCTTAGGTTTTGAGGTTAATCGGTGTCTGTAAATTGACCCTGGTGTGAAGGATAGAACCAGTGTACAGGGTGGTTGTCGGTCGGCACGGACTCAGTGGGCCGAAGGGCCTGTTTCCGCTCTATACATCTAATTGAAATTAAACTCAACTAATATTCAAGTAACTCAGTGGGACAGGCAGCATCTCTGTATAGAAGGAATGGGTGACGTTGCGTTTTGAGACCCTTCTTCTGAAGGGTCCCGCTGAGTTACTCCAGCATTTGGTAACTATCTTCAGTGTAAACCAGCATCTGCAGTTCCTTCCTAAACTAATATTTATATTGTGTAAAGATACGCTACCTTAGAAGGGCTTTTGTTCATTGGAGTCACTTTATTCCACTACTCTTGTAGTTTTTCTAATCTAATCCTGGAAAGATGAGGAATGTGGAATAATGAGGACGGTGGGAACAGATTCGCTGATAATTCTCAAATGTCAAAAATAATTGTCCTGAGGGGAAAAAAATATTTTCTACTAACATCTAATTTATTTATGGTTTGTCAGAAGTGTGAAATGGTTCCAGGTGTTTTGGGGAGGGGAGATTTGTTAGTGAACTTGTTGTGTGAGTGTGCGATTGGAGTATTTAAGAGGCTTTTAGACAGGCAGGTGCACATGCAGGGAATGGAGGTACCGTATATGGATCAAGTGCAGGCAGTGGAGACTAGTTTAATTTGGCATCATTTTCAGCATGGACGTTGTGGGCCGAAGGGCCTGTTCTTGTGCCTTATTCTTCTATGTTCTATGATCCAAGTACCCGATGGGATCTCCAGAGAGCAGAAATTGATCCTCTGCCCTTCATGCTAAATGTATGATGCTGAAAAAATGTATAGGAAGGAACTGCTGATGTTGGTTTAAACCGAAGATTGACACAAAATGCTGGAGTAACTCAGCGGGTCAGGCAGCATCTCTGGAGAGAAGGAATAGGTCTAGAACAACGGGTCTGAAGAAGGCTCTCGACCCGAACCATCACCTATTTCTTTTCTCGAGAGATGCTGCCTGACCCGCTGAGTTACTCCAGCATTTTGTATCTATATTCAGATACTTCTACAGGTTGAACTCAACTTTTGACTACAATATACCAAAATTAAGAGACAGGTTTAACATCACTCTATTGTCAAAATTTTAAAAAAGGACACATTTTCACCCAGTATCGCATTTCTTAGTGCTATTCAGCAGGGAGAAGTTTAAGTTGTATATATTTATTTAGTTTTTACATGACCACTTCATTCAGTTTTATGAATTTCAAAAAAGCCTTATAATGTAAAATAATTAAGGATTATAATGCAAAATGATTAAAATGTAAAATAAGTAAGGATTACAATTTAGAGTAACTTTTTTTTTCTTTCCTTTGTAATGCTGATATTCTGGGGTTTTTATGGATTGTATAGGATAGGCAAAAATAAGCTTTGTGGCTTCAGCCTATTCCTTTTTCGGCCATTGGATATGTGAACGTTGTGTGAATAGGATACAGTGTTGGTTCATATTCACATAGATTGTAAAGTTTTGGTCTTTCTAATGTATGACCGAGATAAACTATTTATTCATTCATTCATTCATTCATTCATATCCAATATAACAGAGCACCTCAACTATTTGTAACCAGAGTAACAACTGGATAAATGGAAACAAGATTTAAGGAGGCGAGGGAATGCCAATCAACAGGAGAAAACGTACAGAATGGTCATTAAACACGACTTGAATGATCATTCAATCATGATATTATAATTAGCCAGCATAATATCATAGGATTGTTCCTATCATTATTAGAAGGTGTAATTTGTAAAAGAAAATCTTAAATAAACATCCACAATAAGTATTCTGCCGTTGTTACAGTAGGATCACTAAAATGTGGCCATGCTCATTGAGCAGCCCAGACTAATGAAAGGATGGAGCATGCCAGCTGATTCTACGCCATTGCATTAATAAGGCCAGTTTCTGTACATTTATCATCCATTAAAGATACACTAGTTAGCACCGTAACACCACCTACAACTAGACATTTGGGACATCTTGTCATATATTCTCCACATGGCTCGGCTTGTAGTTAGACTTGCCTTACAGCATAGAGTGACACCTTGTATGGAACAGCACTAATTGTAAGATCTCAAGGGCAGTCTTTGCTGCCTTGCTACTAAAACTGCAGCTTGTGACTTGGGAAAATAATTTTGCCATGCCCGTGAATTCAGAAATTAAACAGTTCACATAAATGTCTAAATATCACAACCAGGTAGCTCATAATCTGTAAGGAAAATTAATGGAACTGTTTATTTTTGTATTGGTAATTCAAAGGTTATTTTTATATGGCTGTGGATCTCAATGCCGTGGTTTTCATAAACCGACTTATATAATAATAATACGGTGCCCATTATCGGAACTGAAGGGGACCTATAATTCTGAATTATTCTACTTGCTGCTGTGGCCTCTCTTGATCCTATTCTTTCAATTAAGTTTACTTTCTGAGAATGATAACGAAGGTTTCTTATCATTCTCAGGAGACAAAATAATTTGTTGAAGCCATGACGTTTCAGAGAGGAATGAAGTTGGTAATGGGAGTCCCTCCAGCTGAAGTCCAATACTGTGATGTGTCAAAGACTCACAGAGTCACAGGGCGTGGAAACAGGCCCATCGGCCCAGCTTACCCACGCCGACCAACATGTCCCATCCACACCAGCCCCACCTGCCTGTGTTTGGTCCATATCCCTCTAAACCGATCCTAACCATGTACCTGTCTAAATGCTTCTTAAATGTTGCGATAGTACCTGCCTCAACTACTTCCTCCGACAGCACGTTCCATATACCCACCACCCGTTGTGTAAAAAAATTAGCCCTCAGGTTCCTATTAAATCTTTCCCCCATCACCTTAAACCTATGTCCTGTTTCTCGATTCCGAGGTACTATGAAAAGATTTTTAGCTGCCTGCTATCCAGTCAATGAGAAGACTATACATGATTACAATCAATTGGTCTATAGTACACAGATACAGGATAAAGGGAATAACATTTAGTGCAAGATAAAGTCTAGTAAAGTCCGATTAATAATAGTCCGAGGGTCTCCAATGAGGTAGATGGTAGGTCAGGACCAATCTATAGTTGGTGATAGGATGGCTCAGTTGCCTGATAACAGCTGGGAAGCAACTGCCCCTTAACATGGCGTTATGCATATACTATACCTCCATGCATATTCCTAATCAAGAAGAATATTGTATACAGTCTTCTATAATAAGGGTCTATGAGTCTCTGAAATAATTGACATAGATACTGGCTAACATGATCCACTGGGTTTATGTAAGTATGTCACCATAATAGATACAAAGGTATGAGTATAAAAACCATGTAGAATGGTGACAGGTATATTTTACTGAAAGGAGCCGCTTCAATGATGTACATTTATTATTATATTTCCTGTGAAATGCTTGTTGTTTGACTGCTCAACGTTTTAACTCTCCTGCCTGCTGGACTAAGGAAGATGTTACAAGCTGAAACTGTAACAGCCAACATGCTATCTTTTCATTGACAATTAAGTTGTTACTGTAAGTCGTCCAAACTTGTTTTGTCGCTCAGCAAGATCAAGTCATCTTTTGATTCATATCCCACTTCCTTTATTTACTTTGAATGAAAAATACTTCTACTTTCTTGCTTGAATGCCCCAACTCAAGATACATGTTCCTATGGATTCTCACACTAGAGGAAATTGGTTTTTGTATTCACTATCTCAGCCCCAAAACATTTTGAACACAGTGATCATATTATCTTTCATTCTTTCATGGTCGAGGGAATTAAATCGAGTTTATACAGCCCCCCTCCCTTTTGCAATTTAATAGCCCTGTCCCACTGTACGAGTTCATTCCAAAGCTCTCCCGAGTAAAAAAAAATAATCAAACTCATGGTAAGCACGGAGAATGAACGTAACGGGTACGTCGGAGCTCGGGGATGTCTCTTAGCGCTAATGGCAGGTACTCGGGAAGATTCGCTAACGGCAGGTAAGCTCTGGAAGATTCGTGAAGATTTTTCAACATGTTGAAAAATGTCCACGAGAGCCCCGAGTACTGAAGAGTGGCCATTACCGTAAATCTCCGAGGTCGAATCAGGGCAAACTCGGGAGAACTCTTTGAATGAACTCGTACAGTGGGACAGGGCCTTAAGGCTCGAGAATAGTGGGAGAAGTCGCTGGGGCATCGACACTTATTGATTGCTTAGCAGGCATAGTGTTCTTCAGGAAGATTTCAAGTTTTGACTGTTCATTTTGTTTCTTCTTTTCATTATTTATTTCACTGTAGCGGGCAAGAGCATCCTGTATCCGCCTGGCAGTTTTTGCCAATCTCCTCCGCCAATTTCTTTGTTGTGAACGTTTTCGGTGCCTCGATTATTACTTCTTCTTCCTCTGCCTCTGCCTCAGCTTCTTTACTTTTTTCTTCCTCCAGGTCGATCAGCTCCTCATTGGAAAGTTCTACGCTGTAGAGCTGCGGCTCGCTGCCGTTACCCGGCATCACCAGAGAGTATCGTACCGCATACCGCCAGCCCGGGAAAAGATCAAAATTCAAAATACCGTTTCTACTGAATGTGTATCGCTTTAGCACCATCGTAAAATCGAAATATCGCAAGTCGAAGCATCGTAAGTCGAGGAGCATCTGTATCATTTTTTTGTATGGGTGATGATGGGGTAGAAAGTAGACAGAAATGCTGGAGAAACTCAGCGGGTGAGGCAGCATCTATGGAGCGAAGGAAATAGGCGACGTTTCGGGCCGAAACGTTGCCATTTCCTTTGCTCCATAGATGCTGTCTAACCCGCTGAGTTTCTCCAGCATTTTTGTCGACCTTCGATTTTCCTTTCTTAAACATGGGGTAGAAGGGTTGTTTTAAGTGCGATTCGCCAAAAACCCCCAACATTTCTTCAAACTCAACTTTGTGTGAAGAGGTCTGAAGAAGCGTCCTGACCCGAAACGTCACTCATCCTTTTTCTCCAGAGATGCTGCCTGTCCCACTGAGTTACTCCAGTGCGTACAGTTTTGGTCATTGCGTACAGTTTTGGTCTCCAAATCTGAGGAAGGACATTATTGCCATAGAGGGAGTGCAGAGAAGGTTCACCAGACTGATTCCTGGGATGTCAGGACTGTCTTATGAAGAAAGACTGGATAGACTTGGTTTATACTCTCTAGAATTTAGGAGATTGAGAGGGGATCTTATAGAAACTTACAAAATTCTTAAGGGGTTGGACAGGCTAGATGCAGGAAGATTGCTCCCGATTTTGGGGAAGTCCAGGACAAGGGGTCACAGCTTAAGGATAAGGGGGAAATCCTTTAAAACCGAGATGAGAAGAACTTTTTTCACACAGAGAGTGGTGAATCTCTGGAACTCTCTGCCACAGAGGGTAGTCGAGGCCAGTTCATTGGCTATATTTAAGAGGGAGTTAGATGTGGCCCTTGTGGCTAAGGGGATCAGAGGGTATGGAGAGAAGGCAGGTACGGGATACTGAGTTGGATGATCAGCCATGATCATATTGAATGGCGGTGCAGGCTCGAAGGGCCGAATGGCCTACTCCTGCACCTAATTTCTATGTTTCTATGTTTCAGTTGTTTGTTTCGACATCTCAACTTTGTGTGCAATTGGTGCTATCAGCTAAAGGGTCTGTCCCACTTGGCGACTGCCGGCGTCATATCAGTGTCGCCAAAAGATTTTGAACATTTCAAAATCCAGTGGTGACAAAAAATGTTGCGACTCGACAAAACACCGCGCGTCAATACGTCTTCACGCCGCATCACGGTCGCGTCACGACACATCACCGCGCATCACGGTGATGTGTCGTGACGCATCAGCAATTTTTCGCTGACCTGATACGTCAGTCAATGATGCCGCAGTCCCCGAAAAAAAATCGCTAAGTGGGGCAGGCCCTTAACTCTTTAATATTAATCAGATTTATTCTGACAGCTTCTGTTTGTGCTTCCTGACTGATTTCTTCCGTATTGACGACTTTCAATACTGGTCGAGGAACATCTGCTTTATTTTCCTGAATTGCTGTCAAACTGACACTTGTTTATGAAGCCTCAGTAGGCTGATAGTTAATATGTATGATGAGTGAAAGATGATATGCGGTTTATCTCCTCAGAACAAGATGTCGTTGGTGTTGACGTTATTGTCAAAATGCAAAATAACGTCGATTCTGGAAATCCAAAATATGCGCAGAAAATAATGGAAAAATTCAGTCGGTGAATTAATAAAGGTGAAACTCGAAGCATCGACTTTCTTGGGCAGGAATGACCAAACACATTCAGTGGACAAAAGTGCTGGAGAAACTCAGCGGGTGCAGCAGCATCTATGGAGCGAAGGAAATAGGCAACGTTTCGTTACGAAACGTTGCCTATTTCCTTCGCTCCATAGATGCTGCTGCACCCGCTGAGTTTCTCCAGCACTTTTGTCTACCTTCGATTTTCCAGCATCTGTAGTTCCTTCTTAAACACATTCAGTGCCCATGTTCTACATATCACCAAAGAAAGCTCATCAACGCCTCGATTTCCACAGAAGAGATTCAGAATGTCGACAAAGACTCTATTCTGCAGGTATACGGCAGAGAGCATACTGACTGGTTGTGCTATGGTTGGTTCAGCTACTCCACGGCGACACGTTAGACGAGCGGTAAAGTTGCTGCCTTACAGCGCCAGGGACCCGGGTTCGATCCTGACTGGGGGGGTCTTCACGGACTTTAGTTTGAGTTTAGTTTTAGTTTTTGTTTAGTTTAGTTTAGTGATGGCTTAGCGGTAGAGTTGCTGCCTTACAGCGCCAGAGACCCAGGTTCAATCCTGACTACGGATGCTGTCTGTACGGAGTTTGCACATTCTCCCCGTGACCGGTGTGGGTTTTATCCAGGATCTCCAGTTTCCTCCCGCACTCCAAAGACGTGCAGGTTTGTAGGTTTATTGGCTTGGTATAATTGTAAATTGCTCTGTGTGTGTGTGTGTGTGTGTGTGTGTGTGTGTGTATGTATGTATAAGGAGAGTTAGCGTGCGGGGATCGCAAGTCGACGCAGACTCAGTGGGCCGAAGGGCCTGTTTCTGTGCTGTATCTCTAAAAACCTCGAACGCTCAGGAATGAAGGAGATTCCAGGGAGTAGTTGACATTGCCCAGTCCATCGCTGGTACTGACCTCCCCACTAACAAAGGGATCTACAAGGCGTATTATCTCAAATACGCAGCTAAGATCATTAAAGATCACACCACCCTGGCAACCCTCTCATTTAATTCCTATCGTCAGCAAGAAGATCCAGGAGCCTGAAAACTACGAGCAACAGGTTTAAATATAGCTTGTTCCCAACAGGTCAGGTTGAGGGGAGGTCAGGTCGGGGGGGGAGTTCCCCCCGCCACGGGTACCATGTAATCCCGTACCACCTGCTCCGTGGTCGGATAGTCGGCGACTAAACCGTCTCCCCCACCTGGTTTGCCAGGTGAGGAGGGGGCTGTGGACCCCCAGCAGGACCAAAAACAAGACCTGTCAAAGGGCGGATGAGCTCCTAGCGAGCCAACGGCCATCCACACTTCAGTAGAAATTGCGATCACTGTCGTACACAGCCTTGTAAGGAATGATGATAAAGCACACGCACCAAAATCCTGTACTTCCCGACCCCACAACACACAGGTTAACATATTTGAGATACATTGCAAGTCTAGTTTTGGTTTTTAAAACGATCAATCTTGATTCAACTCTACAAATAAGCCTTGAAATTTGGCGACCCCCTTCCACATTACTTGCTAAATCATGATCAGGGCATATATTCAAATGCTCTTTCAGACAGAATGGGGAATAGAGGGACTCCTTCTTATATTTTTTATCATCTCTCACTTTCATAATTTAGCATTAAGCATATCGCAATACTCACTCCAACTACAATAAACATAATGGATGGGGAAAGCTTTGGCCATGATCAGCTCTACAAAACTCTCCCGGCTCATAAATACTCAACCGTGGTCGACAATTATCACAAAATGGGAAACTGCTATTCATTAATCCTTCGTTGAACTATAGTCAGTAGCCCACCTGGCAATTACCTGCCTGTAACAGTTACAAATTCTTAGTTCAAACGTTCTTACTTTAATTTATAGATGTGGGATTATAGCTGTGAGTTCCTGTGCACACAGCTAGGTGAAGAAACTGCACTTAATAGTGTTTTAACTTAATCTATCATTGCCTTAGTGATCTGCCATATTAACATTACATCTCTCCTGAGGTTGGGGCTGAGAAGATCCATGGGTAATCATATATGGAATAATATTATTGCAGCCATACATAGCATCCTGTTCAAGACATTTATGGTACGGTAACTGTCAAGGAGGTGTTGTTTGCCAGCACGGTAAAAATCATTTATTTATCATCAACAAGGTGCTGTTCACCTGCATGGTTTAGTTTAGTTTAGAGATACAGTGCGGAAACAGGCCCTACGGCCCACCGAGTCCGCACCGACCAGCGATTCCCACACACTACTATCCTACACACACGAGGAACAATTTACATTTGTACCAAACCTATTAACCTACAAACCTGGACGTCTTTGCAATGTGGGAGGAAACCAAAGTTATTGGGGAAAGCCCACGCGGTCACGGGGAGAACGTATAAAAACTACGTACAGACAGCACCCAAAGTCAGGATCGAGCCTGGGTCTCTGGCGCTGTACGATGAACATTCGACAACACTGGGCCGCTACTCGCTGGAGTTTAGAAGGTTGAGAGGGGACCTTATTGAAACTTACAGAATAATGAAGGGCGTAGATAGAGTGGATGTGGAGAGGATGTTTCCACTGGTGGGAGAATCTAGGACCAGTGGTCATAGCCTCAGAACTAAAGGCGCTCTTTTAGAAAGGAGGACGAACTTCTTTAGTCAGAGGGTAGTTAATCTGTGGAATTCTTTGCCACAGAGGGCTGTGGAGGCCAAGTCAGTGGATATTTTTAAGGCAGAGATAGACAAATTATTGATTAGAGCGGGGAGATGGCAGGAAAATGGGATTAGAAAGCAGAGATCAGCCATGGTAGAATGTTGGAGTAGACTCGAAGGGCCGAATGTCCTAATTCTACTCCTATAACTTGTGAACTTGTAAAGCAGCAACTCTTATTTATCATTCTAACTTCTCTGGTTATCACATGCAATGGAATTACTAAAAAGTTCTGTTTAGGATTAAATTAACATATGATTATGGTGTAGCAAAGAATTCTGAAGGTAGACAAAAATGCTGGAGAAACTCAGCGGGTGAGGCAGCATCTATGAAGCGAAGGAATAGGTGACATTTCGGGTCGAGACCCTTCTTCTTAACCCAAAGAATTCTGATGTAGTTCATCACAATAACTGATCTGTACACCTTGTGGCAACAAATAACAATGGAGTTGAAACATTTTTGATGCGTTAGTTTTTATTTTTATTTTTTTTTATTTTTTAGGCAACTTTATTTATATAGCACATTTCATACACGAGGCAGACTCAAAGTGCTTCACATAAAAACATGTCATACAATAAATGAAATAATAAAATGAAATAAAATAGAAGAACTAAAAGAAAAGAAAAGCAAAATTAAAAATGCATTATAAAAAGTGCAAAAGTTAAAAGTGCAATGTAGTTAAGATTTAGCTGAAAGCTAAAGTAAACATAAAAGTTTTCAGTCTTGTTTTAAAAGTGGTCAAAGTTGAGGCAAGTCTTAAATCTTCAGGAAGTTTATTCCAGCTATTTGTTGCATAGTAACTAAATCCTGCTTTCCCATGTTTTGTATTTACTCTGGGAATCACTAGCAGATTGGTTTCAGAAGATCTTAGCGGTCTAGAAGGCTTATATAGTGTAAGCATGTCAGTGATATACTTTGGCCCTAAACCATGTAGTGATTGAAATTGAAGTTGAAATATCAAACTTAAAACCATTTCATTGGTGTGTATAAGTAGGTCATGCTTTCAATGGCACAGAACAAAGGAGAAGAGATTTAAAATATTCGCATCTGAAGAGTAGTTGAAGAAGAGGTTCACTGAATAAAGTGTGGTGGGGACAAAAGATCCTGGTACAAGTAAAACCTAGTTGGATGGGCAAGGTCTCTATGGAGATACACCAGCAAGAATTGGAAAATAGAACTGCCAACAGTGCTTCTACCAAAGATAGACACAAAGTGCTGGAGTAACTTAGCAGGTCAGCATCCCAGGAGAAAATGGATGGGTGATGTTTTGTGTAGGGACCCTTCTTCAGACTCACAATGATCTGACGAAGGGTCCCGACCCAAAACATCACCGATCATTTTTCTCCCGAGGTGCCGCCTGACTGACACGCTGACTTTCTCTTGCACTTTGTGTCCATCGGTGCAGTGGTGCAGCGGTAGAGTTGCTGCCTTATGCCCCTGTCCCACTTAGGAAACCTGAACGGAAACATCTGGAGACTTTGCGCCCCACCCAAGGTTTCCGTGCAGTTCCCGGAGGTTGCAGGTGGTTGCCGGAGGTTGCAGGTAGTGGAAGCAGGTAGGAAGACTGACAAAAAACTCCGGGAACCGCACGGAAACCTTGGGTGGGGCGCAAAGTCTCCAGAGGTTTCCGTTCAGGTTTCCTAAGTGGGACAGGGTCATTACAGCACTTAGCAGCGCCGGAGACCCGGGTTCGATCCCAAATGCGGGTGCTGTCTGTACGGAGTTTGTATGTTCTCCCCGTGACTGCGTGGGTTTTCTCCAAGATCTTCGGTTTCCTCCCACACTCCAAGGACGTACAGGTATGCACACTCCACACAGACAGCAGCCGAGGTCATGATCTAAGCCGTTGCAGCATAATTTCCCTGGAAACCCAAATGCAGTCTGTTATCATGGAGGTATTCATACCTCTCTGTCTGGGAGGTCAAGTGTTTCCCATTCACTTGTAAAGCAGGCAGGCTAAAAGGTTTTTACTCTGAAGTAGCAGTTCCTGAATAATTACTATGGGGTTAAGGTAAGTGAATTGCAGATGACTCACTAATCGATGGCGCCAAGTATTCAAACAAGAGGTTTAATGGCCTACACACTCTCCAGAGAAGTGGTGAGTACATCAAGACATCTTTCAAAGTTTGAACACCACATTTGCTGCTCAGGCATAAAGTATATTAAGGTCAAAATTAGTTTATCCTGTCAGTGACTTATAGAGATGCCAACTTTCTGGTCAAACTAAATCATAATTGTTTGTCAGGTGCTCCCACCCTATTCGAGAGCAATTTGGTGAATTTGTGATTAAACAAGTGATATAACAAACACTTTATTACAAACAAAACAAGTTTTCAACACAGAGAGTGGTGAATCTGTGGAATTCTCTGCCACAGAGGGTAGTTGAGGCCAGTTCATTGTATATATTTAAGAGAGAGTTAGATGTGGCCCTTGTGGCTAAAGGGATCAGGGGGTATGGAGAGAAGGCAGGTATGGGATATTGATTTGGATGATCAGCCATGATCATATTGAATGGCGGTGCAGGCTCGAAGGGCTGAATGGCCTATTCCTGCACCTATTTTCTATGTTTCTATATCAATCACCAAAAGGAAAATCTTTATTTTGCTGACCATTTGTTTTGTTGTTAAAGTAATGATTCTATTTCAAATTTTATGTCGAAGGGGGGTCCAGTCGCTGTTTTTTCGTCGACCTGCTACGACTATGACAGTCGCCGGCAGTCGCCTAAAAATAGCCTAAGTGGGACAGGCTCTTAAGATTATTGTTCTCAGGATCCTTTTACACCCATCTTCCAGAGAGAAAGTAGCATTATATCATCTGTCCAGGATTGGGCAAAACAAGACAACACACTAACTAACCTCAATGGGAGCAGAGAAATGCCAATCAAAGAATAATTCTGTGGTCGGAATAGTGATGGGCAAGGTCGCAAGGTCATAAGGAATAGGAGTAGAATTAGGCCATTCGGCCCACCAAGTCTACTCCGCCATTCAATCGTGGCTGATCTATCCTAACCCCATTCTCCTGCCTCCTCCCCATAACCTCTGACACCTGTACTATTCAAGAATCTGTCTATCTCTGCTTTAAAAATATCCACTGACTTGGCCTCCACAGCCTTCTGTGGCAAAGAATTCCACAGATTCACCACCCTCTGACTAAATAAATTCCTCCACATCTCCTTCCCAAAAGAACGTCCTTTAATTCTGAAGAATTAGGCTGATTATTGACATAAACATAGCTTAAGAGAAATGAAAAGAGCTCCTTTGACAGGAAAAATGTTCCCGATGTTGGGGGAGTCCAGAACCAGGGGTCACACAGTTTAACCATAAGGGGTGGGCCATTTAGGACTGAGATGAGGAAAAACTTCTTCACCCAGAGAGTTGTGAATCTGTGGAATTCTCTGCCACAGAAGGCAGTGGAGGCCAATTCACTGGATGTTTTCAAGAGAGAGTTAGATTTAGCTCTTGGAGCTAATGGAATCAAGGGATATGGGGAAAAAGCAGGAACGGGTTACTGATTGTGGATGATCAACCAGGATCATATTGAATGGTGGTGCTGGCTCAAAGGTTTGAATGGCCCACTCCTGCACCTATGTTTCTATGCTCCATGTTGTAAAATAACTAATTAGCTGTGAAGTGCTGACATCGCTCCCGCAAAATGTAAACATTGCAATCCTAATGCACATAATGGGTGTCACTGGTATAATTTGTTTTGAGGAAACTCTTAAAAAGCTATGTTGAATTTGAATTCAATGTTTGCAGCCAGACTTGTCGGCAATTAGTCTGTAAAGCAGTTCATAACGTACCTAATCCAATACTTCTTAGCAATATTTATAGATTAACTTGCAATTAATGTTTAGGAGGAATTCGATCAGCCATGATCATATTGAATGGCGGTGCTGGCTCAAAAGACCGAATGGCCAACTCCTGCAACTATTTTCCACGTTTCTATATTTCTACGTTTGACAGCCTGGCACTGATCATCTAAAGGCTTCACACTTTGGCTTCTCGCATTAGAAAATAGATTTTACATATTCCTTGATCTTTGTCCCCATCTGATGTCTCGTCTCTTATTTTACCCGTCCATATCTCTGCGCCTCCCTCTTCCTTGACTCTCAGTCAGAAGAAGGGCCTCGACTCGAAACGCACCCTTAACTTCTATCCAGAGATGCTTCCCAACTCCCACTGAGTTACTCCAGCATTTTGTATCTATCTTGGGTGTAAACCAGCATCTGCAGTTCCTTGCTACACCGTACAGCGCAGGAACTGTTCCTATAGCCGACAATGCCCATGTCAAATACAAGGCCACAGGACCATACGAGTGGAATTAGGTCACTAAGGCTCAACGTTGCAAATCAGACAGGAGAGGGGTGACTTCAGGTCAGCGAGATATTTAGCACCACACTTACTTTCACTCCAAAATAGAGAGTTAAATAAACTTGGTGTGTCATAGCTCCTGCTTCTATGCTGTAGACTCAATGATTCACAGTGGTGGCACAGCGGTGGAGTTGCTGCCTTACAGCGCTAAAGACCCGGGTTCCATCCCGACTACAGATACTGCTTGTATGGAGTTTGTACGTTCTCCCTGTGACCTCATAGGTTTTCTCCGGTTGCTCCGGTTTCCTTCGATATTCCAAGGATGTGCAAGTCTGTAGGTGAATTGGCTTCTGTAAATTGTCCCTAGTATGTTGGATTGAACTGGTGTACGGGTGATCATTGGTCAGGGTGGGCATAGAAACATAGAAAATAGGTGCAGGTGGAGGCCATTCGGCCCTTCGAGCCAGCACCACCATTCATTGTGATCATGGCTGATCGTCCTGTATCAATAACCCGTGCCTGCCTTCTCCCCATATCCCTTGACTCCACTAGCCCCTAGACATACTGGACAACTAGATATACTAGACATACTGGACGAAGGGCTTGTTTCCACGCCGTATCTTTAGTTTATTTAGTTTAGAGTTAGAGTTCAGAAACAGGCCCTTTGGCCCACCGAGTCCACACCGACCAGCGATCCGCCATACATTAGGGACAATTTTACCAAGCCGATTAGCCTACAAACCTGTATGTCTTTGGAGTGTTGGAGGAAACCGGAGCACCCGGGGAAAACCCACGTGGTCACGGGGAGAACATACAAGCTCCGTACAGACAGCACCCGTAGTCGGGATCAAACCCGGGTCTCTGGCGCTGTAAGGCAGCAACTCTACCGCTGAGCCATCGTGCCGAATCACTACACTGAACTCAACTCAACTCAAGTCCATGAATTTCTGACTACTAGATTCTAAGCAGAAAATAATCAGGCTGCTTTACAATAGACAATAGACAATAGACAATAGGTGCAGATGTAGGCCATTCGGCCCTTCGAGCCAGCACCGCTTTGAGCCAGCACTACTTGCAACCAGCTTAGGTTGATTGTATAACCATGGAGTTGCAATAAACCTTGGCACAATACTGTGTTGAGCATTAAATTTATATTTAATCGTAAAGAAGGGAAGGTGATTAATATTCAGCTTTGTCACACAGAGGGTGGTACGTATATGGAACGAACTGGCAAATTCAACTATTAAATCTTTCCCCTCTCACCTTCAACTTACACCCTCTAGTTCTTGACCCCTCTGCCCTGAAAAAATGACTGCGCATTTACTCTATCTATTCCCCTCATCATTATATACGCCTCGATGAGATCACTATCACTACCCAGACTCCAAGCTTATAAAATGTTAGATGTGCTGTTGGTTAAGAAATAATCGATATTTGGTCATTTTAGTTAGGGAATGATTAAAAACCTTAAAGTCCTTGGAGTGCAGAAGGAGAAATTGTTGGACGAAAGAGAACATGAAGAAATGGGCTTGATCATTTGATCGAGAGTCAATAGATCTAAGCTGCAGACTGCTGCACTGTTGTAGCAGTCGGCTTATATGACTTGGTGTTTTCACTGGTTCTTTCAGAGCAGATGCTCCACTTCAAACAGTGTTGGTAATCAGCATGACAAATAGATCTGATATGTTTAGATAAAATCCAACTCGGCTTTAGTTTAGAGATACAGCGCGGAAACAGGCCCTTCGGCCCACTGAGTCCATGCCGACCAGCGATCCATATATATATATATATATATATATATATATATTTTAGTACATATATATATATTTTACTGCTCATTATTCTATGTTCGCTCTTCTGGGTGAGATGCTAACTGCATTTCGTTGTCTCTGTACTGCACACTGCACAATGACAATAAAGATTGAATCTGAATCTGAATCTGATTAACACTATCCTACACACACTCGGGAATCATTTATATATATATATACCAGGCCAATTAACCTACACACCTCTACGTCTTTGGAGTGTGTAAGGAAACCAAAGTTCTCTGAGAAAATCCACGCAGGTCACAGGGAGAACGTACAAACTCCGTACAGACAGCACCCATAGTCGGGATAGAATCGGGGTATCTTGCGTTGTATGTGCCGTGAGGCAGCAACTCTACCGCTGCGCCACCGTGCCGTCCACTTATTATATTTTAGAATCTAAA
The DNA here is from genome assembly GCF_010909765.2 of Amblyraja radiata. NCBI lineage: Eukaryota > Metazoa > Chordata > Chondrichthyes > Rajiformes > Rajidae > Amblyraja > Amblyraja radiata. The sequence goes on from NC_045989.1 coordinate 22,220,652, forward strand.
TAAAGATCAACTTAATTTGATTTTGCACTATTATTGAACAAAGGGATTTCGCACTGATTTCACGCAAATACAATCATCTACCATCTATCATTTAATACATGCAACAAACTTGGCTATTAGGAAGCAGATGCTGTCTGTTAAAAGCCAAGAAAAATGAAAGTCAGAACAATACCAAACCCTCCTGAGAGTGAAAGTTTGTCTGCAAGGGAGATGCCATTAAAGCAAGGTAAATATACACTGCAGATAGACACAACACGCTGGAGTAACTGCTGCTAAGATCACACAGGAGGTGCAGGAGAGAGGATGTTGCCGAGCTCTGTCTGGGATCTCACTATATCACCGTCTATATCTCTCATTTCCCTTTCCCCTGACTCTCAGTCTGATGAAGGGTCTTGACCCGAAACGTCACCTTATTCCTTCTCTCCAGAGACACTGAGTTACTCCAGCTTTTTGTGTCTATCTTCGGTATAAACCAGCATCTGCAGTTCCTTCCTAAATATGCACTGCAGTTCGTTTGCTGGCTATTAGGTAGTTGGCTATTTGAAGCAATTTGTTTGAAGCAGCACGGTGATGCAGCGGTGGAGTTGCAGCCTTACACCTCACGCAGTGTCGGAGAGCTGGGTTCCATCCCGACTACAGTTGCTGTCTGAACGGAGTTTGTACATTCTCCCTGTGACCGCGTGGGTTTTCTCCGGGTGCTCCGATTTCCTCCCACACTCCAAAGGCGTACAGGTTTGCAGGTTAATTGGCTTGGGTTTGTACACTTGGTATATGTGTGTCAATTGTCCCTAGTGTGTGTAGGCTTGTGTTAATGTGCAGGGATCGCTGGTCGGTGCGGACTCGGTGGGCCGAAGGGCCTGTTTCCGCGCTGTATCTCTGAACTAAACTAAACGGCAGTGGATATAGAACTAAAACGCATCCTCAAAGAAATTCCGAGTCCTTGCTCCACAGCCAAAAGACACGGGCATTTTTTAAAATGAACGCTATTATAATCAAATAATGCAGCAGATTTCTAAAGGAGTGGAGACCTGGTCCTGGAAGCTGAGAGCAGATGATTAATTATTGGTCACACCTCAATGACTCCTGTTCACACAAACGTGATGAAGAAAGATTAGCTCTGCTGCAAATGCCATTATAATTCTAGCTGACACACAACCTTGGTGATTAAAGTTGCAATCACACTGAACGAACTGTGCCTTGCTGGTGCCTGTGATATTAATTATGGTCTCAATGGTCATTAGGCCCTTCTCATTCAGTGACTGTGTTGGGAAACACTTTTTGCACCTTAGATAATTAAGTTCTCTCATCTTCAATAAATATTTAAATTCATATTGGAACATGAAACATCCAGTTGTCACTTTACCAACAATACAAATAAGATTTCCTTATGCACTTCATGTAATCTGCAATTTCTTTCATCATAAGCATTCTTTAAGTAATCCCTGGAGGTTAAGTGTTTTATAAAAACGTTCAGTTCAGTTTAGTTTATTGCCACGTGTACCGAGGTACAGTGAAAAGCTTTTTTTGCATGCTAAGCAGTCAGCAGAAAGACAATACATGATTACAATCCAGCCATTTACAGACACATAAGGGAATAATGTTTAGTGCAGGGTGAAGCCAGCAGAGTCCGATCAAGGATAGTCCAAGGGTCACCAAAGAGGTAGATAGTAGTTTTTTACTGTTAAATTATTTTAATGTAGCCGATAAACTTGTCATACATTTGAATAACTGGAAAATAACTTATAGAATATTAGTCGTGCAATTGGTTAACAAATATTCGTCATTTGGTGATGTTATTGAGCAGATGATTTTTTAAAAAAAACTTTGGAGAAGATTCAGAGGTTAATGCTTTTCAAGATGATGAATAATGAAGGGGAAAAGGAACATTCTCTCGAACTTTGGTGGCAATGTGAAGCGTGCATGTGTCAGGCGTGGAAGGGATGATGTCGAGATTCTGGAAAACCCCCCTCACAGGGCACCTGAACCCCAGCCATGCCAGCGGCATCCCCACTGCACCCCTGTGACACACTATCTACCATGTTATCCGTTCTGCCGCGTCGAGCAGGGTTGGCGCTGGATTCCTGCCAATTAGTGCAAATTCATGGTAATTTTATGCTTTGGATGTTTTTCCGCTGGGAACAAGGCTGAGGCTGCCCAGACTCATTTTACTTGTGATACCTGACAACTGTCAGAAAGCAGGGACCCTCATCATCTCTGTCTGGATCAGATTCAAACTTGGATAGCAAAAGGTGAAAGCGCAGGGGTTTTTTTTTTTAGAACTGTCCTCCAATGCAGCTTGCCACACAGTCCCCCAAGTAACAAATTATTCAGAGCACCATCTCCTCACAGAAACAGTTTGATAGATATTGTTTATGACTCTCTCATTAAAACCGGATAAAAACTCTCTGTTGTATGCTATCTATTCCAACCAGCTTTCATATGTCTCTCAAAGAGAGTGTTATACATGGACTCTACATGTATGTATTTTACCAGTGAATAACAATGCCACAATGTTGGCACTTACAATACATACAATTCATACAATACAATTCAATTTATTGTCATTTGGACCCCTTGAGGTCCAAACGAAATGTCGTTTCTGCAGCCATACATTACAAACAAATAGACCCAAGAAACAACATAATTTACATAAACATCCATCACATTGCTGTGATGGAAGGCCAAAAAAAACTTGGTTAAATATGTAGGCTATGTTCAATAACAAAACTTGTAAGACATTTTCTTCTTGCTGTAAATTTTCTATTACTACTTTGAGTTCTGTTTTATTTAGAGAAGTATAAACCATAATTATAAATATTATATTTATTGATCCTGGAAAATGTATCTGTAGGAAGGAACTGCAGATGCTGGTTTAAACCAAAGGTGGACAAAATTTCTGGAGTAACTCAGCGGGACTGGCAGCATTTCGTGATAGAAGGAATAGGTGACGTTTCGGGTCGAGACCCTTCTTCACTCTGAGATGCTGCCTGTCCCGCTGAGTTACTCCAGCATTATGAGTCTATCTTGGATCTCTGTGTGGAAATGTTGTTCCTCAGGTTCCTATTAGTAAGGTTCCTAATACTATCGGTGGTAGGGAAGGCAAATTTAATGCTAGCATTTATATCAAGAGGGCTGGAATGCAAAAATAGAAATGTAATACTGAGGCTCTACAAGGCACATGTCAGGCCACATTTGGAGTACTGTGAGCAAATTTGGGCCCCATATCTTAGGAAGGATGTACTGGCTCTGGAGAGGGTCCAGAGAAGGTTTACAAGAATGATTCCAGGAATGAGTGGGTTAGCGTACAATGAGCACTTGACAGCATTGGGCCTCTACTCGGTGGAGTTTAGAAGGTTGAGGATGGATCTCATTGAATAATGAAAGGCGTAGATAGAGTGGATGTGGAAAGGGTTTTTCCACTGGTGGGAGAGTCTAGGACCAGAGGTCATAGCCTCAGAATTAAAAGGCACTCTTTTAGAAAGGAGGTGAGGAGGAACTTCTTTAGTCAGAGGGTAGTTAATCTGTGGAACTCATTGCCACTCCTTCACCGGGTGCTCTGGTTTCGTCCCATACTGCAAAAAGTGCAGGTTTGTAGGTTAATTGGCTTCTGTAAATTGTAAATTGTCCCTAGTGTGTAGGATAGTGCCAGAATACAGTCTGATCGCTGGTCAGTGCAGACTTGGTGGGTCATAGGGCCTGTTTCCACACTGTATCTCTAAAGTACAAAAAGTCTAAAATCTAAAGTCCAACCTTCTAGCTGTGCACGCTAATGCTGAACGTTCCCAACCCGGAGAAAAAGGTTCTGACTGTTAACCCTATCTACGCTTCCCGAAATTGAATTCCCAGATATTTGACACTCAGCTGTCCAGGAATGAACTCGCTGCCCCAAATAACCTCATTCTAATTGTAAAGTTTGGTTCCAACTATGGAATAGTATTATTGCAGATGGACACATACGGCTTAGGATGCAGCAAGCAACTTCATAAAAGCAGAGAACGGCAAATGAACTATGACTTTAGGTTGGAGATCAATAATTAATTATACTTACTGACCTGATCTATGTGAAGGTATTACAGAATGGCAAATCAGCTGTTGATGACTTGATCAATTAATTCACCTGTTGTAACGATCACTTGGAACCATGTGGTACGGTGGCAGAGATGAGTTTACTTGCTATTCAGGGTTGTGAATCTGTCAACACACGTTGCCTTTTTAAAGGTAGCAAATAAAAAGAGACACCTTCTGCTTTCGAGGTGAAACACCAGTTGAGAGGCTGTTACCTGTGAATAAAGTTATGGGGAGAAATGCCCGGTGACTTGGTTTTAAATTAATGGCAAGAATAGCAGGTGATTGTCCAGTGCTGTGATTTTCCTGATTATAATCCCCATTTTAATTAGATTGTTCGTCCTTCTTGGGGTTAGCTACAGGGATTACAGCAGTTAGAAGACCATCTCGTATTGATCATTGTATCCTGCTGGGAGTAGTGGCCTCTCACAACAAGTTTGCTCCAGCATTTTATAAATCAAGGCAAGCACCCCTTGGTCTAAGGTGCATTGATCTGTGACTCTGTTGCTGCTTGGTATACAGTGTAAAAATAGCACACGGTGGCACAGCTGGTAGAGCCGCTGCCTCTCGGCGCCGAAGACCCGGGTTCGATCGTGACACCGAGTGCCGTCTGTGTGGAGTTTGCATGTTCTCCTTGTGACAGGGTGGGTTTCCTCCAGGATTCCTCCCACATCCCAAAGATGTGCGGGTTTGTAGGTTAAGAGGCAAGAGGGTCCCAGACAGAGCAATGAAATTCCTACTTGCAGCAACACAACAGAATATGTAAAGATAGTACACTGTAAACAATATAATAATCAAGAGAAAAGTTCAGTATAAATATCACATGCATACATATTTCATATATATATATATAATATATACACACACACACCCACACACAAACACAAAAGTACATTTTATAACAAACAAACAAACAATAATAGTGCAGAAATATAAAACCAATGATCCCAAGTCAATGTAGTTCAGAGCTTATTTGCAGGTTGCAATGCTTAATGGCTGTAGGGAAGAAGCTGTTCCTGAACCTGGACGTTACAGTTTTCAGGTTAATTGGCCTCTGTAAGATTGCCCTAATGTGTAGGGAGTGATGAAAAAATGGGATAGCATAGAACTAGTGTAAACGGGTGATCGATGATTGGCGTGGGCTCGGGGGAGCAAAGGGTTGTATCTCTAAATTAAACTAAGCAGCTGGTTAAAGCTGAAAAGAGGGCAATATCACGAAGATAATAGCAACATGAATAAAGGCCAACTCAGGCAAATAGTTCAGCCAGCTCTGATGCAAGGCTAGAGATGTTAACTCAGCTTCTCTCCCCACAGCTGCTGCTCGCACTGCTGAGTTTGTCCAGCCATTCATATTTCAATTCCGGGAGAATATAGAGTGAGAATTGGATGGAATTCAGCTGACGATGTGGTAAAAGGTTGCAACCATTCAAATCATTACTAGAGTTTCATCTGGAGGCTCACCTTGTGTTTTAAGACGGTTGGCAAATCAATTTCCCTCCTGGGATAAATAAAGTCACGTCGTATTGTATCGCATCGTAGAAAGCGGGCAGTGCAAGAGTCAGGTTAGACCACATAAAAGGAGTGACAGAATGGATGGAGTAAGGAAACACAGTGCTGGAGTAACTCAGCAAGTCAGGCAGCATCTCCGCAGGACATGGATAGGTGATATTTCGGGTCGGGTTTCTTCTTCAGCCTGGAATACAAAAACATGTAGAATGGTACAAAACCACTAAGGACCAGAGGGCACAGCTTCAGAGTAAAAGGACGTACCTTTAGAATGGAGATGAGGAGGAATTTCTGTGGCCAGAGTGTGGTGAATCTGTGGAATTCATTGCCACAGATGGCGGTGGAGGTCAAGGTCAAAGGTCAAAAACTTTATTTGCCATTTGTGCTTACACACATAGGAACTCTTGAGCGGTTGTTCAGAGAGTCAAATCAAGTCAGATTAAAAAGACACACAGAAAGACACATAATCTATAAAAACATATACTTCTCTAGAAATAGAAAAGAAAGTGCCTAAAACCCTATATACAGGGGAAAGTGAGAGATTGTAAATTGCACAAACCCTATATAAAAGTGTCGATTGCATTGTAAATTGCACAGGCCCAGGAGACAATATAATATGATATAATATGATATGCTATGAGGTAGGTCAGGACATCAGTTCATTTTGTTTTGGCCAAGAGTCTCACTGTGGCAGGGAAGAAGCTCTTAAAAAAGCGTGTTCTGTTTGTGGCGATGCTGTCCGCTCGTCTGTGCCTGAGGTTGTATGTGCAGTTTTTGTGTTTGAGCAGGGAGTGAGCTGGATGTAGTGTGTCTCTAATGATTCTCTCTGCTCGTGGAGGCCAAGACAATGGGTATTTTAAGGTGGAGATTGCTGGGTTCTTGATTAGTGCGGGTGTCCAAGGTTGCGGGGAGAAGGCAGGAGAATGGGATTGAGAGGGACATATAGATCATCCATGATTGAGCGGAGGAGTAGACTTGATGGCCCGAATGTAGAGGAGCACCAAGAGAGATCATGCTTCTGCATTCTACAGGATTGAATTCAGGGAAAAGAAACAAGAACTTTGATGCAATACGATGTACCAGAGTGATTAGTCAAAATATTTAATCTCCTTCAGTTTAGTTTATGTACCCATGTACAGTAACGTAGAACAGGCATAACTATTGGGCAGTCACCTCTGAGGTGATTTCCTCTCATTTGTCGTTCAGAATGGGTTTTCTGATGATAGACACAAAATGCTGGAGTAACTCAGCGGGTCAGGCAACATCTCTGGAGAAAAGAAGTAGGTGTTTCTTAAAGATAGCGGAGTCAGGGGATATGGGGAGAAGGCAGGAATGGGGTACTGATTGGGGATGATCAGGCATGATCACATTGAATGGCAGTGCTGGCTCGAAGGGCCAAATGGCCTACTCCTGCACCTATTGTCTATTGTCTATTGTGATGTTTTGGGTCATAAGTGATTTGAGCAGAATTAGGCCATTTGGCCCATCAAGACTACCCCATCATTCAATCATTGCTGATCCAACATCTATCAGCCTTACATCCTTGTTTTTGTATTCTAGCCCTCTTGAAATAAATGCGAGCATTGCTTTCTCCTAACTCTCAGTCTGGAGAAGGGTCTCGACCTGAAACGTCACCTAATCGTTTTCTCCAGAGATGCTGCCTGACCCGTTGAGTTACTCCAGCATTTTGTGTCTAAACCAGCATCTGCAGTTCCTTCCTACACACGGGTTTTCCGAATCTCTGTGTTAAATTCTTCATTGGATGACTGCTGTAAAGAACAAAGTTCAAACTAATTTTCAGTATAATGTTAACATACCCAACCACGTCCATAGAAAGGACTTTTCTTAAACGTACGCACTAATTGCATCACATTAGCTTAAATTAGATTGTTTAAAAGGCAATCATTCTGCAGACAGGGCAACAGAAATAGCATGTCTTTGGTCATGAGTTTGCATTTAACTGGATGGTTATGGGTTGATTTGATTTGAATAAGAACAGGTGGAATTCAAATTAGTGGCCCCACAGGTATTAATCAAATGTAATGATTATCTCAAATGACGACAGGCAATTAACGTGATTTTGCATATGCTGTTTTTATTCAGTGCACAAGACACTATAAATGTAGTGGAAATTATCTAACGTCGGATAGGAACTTAAAATCATTACTATTGCTGAAGAAAATGCATTGGGAAAATTATGGATTCTAAACTGGGTAAATTTCATGAACAGTACCTTACAGGAAACAGGACCTGTGCATACCAGTTGTGATGCCATTAAACTCCTCTGCCTGTATGTGACTCATATCCTTCCATTCCCTGTATATCCATGTGCTTACCCAAAAGCCTCTGAAAAGCCACTGCTGTATCTGCCTCCACCACCGCCCTTGGCAGCACGTTCCAGGCACCCACCACTCTCTGTGTAAAAACTTAGCCCCGCACATCTCCTTGAAACATTATCCCTCTCGATGAGAGTCATACAGCATGGGAACAGGCCATTTGGGCCGACTTGCCCACACCAACCAACATGTCCCATCGAAACTAGTCCCACCTGCCTGTGTTTGGTCCATATATGCCTCTAAACCTGTCCTATCCATGTACCTGTCTAAAGGTTTCTTAAACGTTGGCATAGTCATCTTAAAGCTATGCCCTCTAGTCTTTGATATTTCAATCTTGGATAATAGTTTCTGCCTGTCTACCCTACTGGTGCCTCTCATAATTTAATATACTTCTATCGTGTCTTGCTTCAACCTCCGACGTTCCAGAGAAAACATTCCAAGTTTGTGCAACCTCTCTTTGTAGCTAATACCCTGGTAAGTTCTGGTTAACCTATCTGCAGATTCTCCAAAACTCACACTCCCCTTGTGATCGGGCGACCAGAACTCCAAATGTGTGTAATGGCCTGCATCTGTGGAATGGAAAATTCAGACTATCGATTGTAGAAGTTGGGAGTTGCTGCTGTAGAAGACATTGGTACGGCCACATTTTCTTTAGTCAGAGGGCAGTTAATCTGTGGGTCTCATTGCCACAGAGGGATGTGGAGGCCCAGTCAGTGGATATTTTTAAGGCATAGACAAATTCTTGATTAGAATGAGTGTCAAGGGTTATGGGGAGGAGGCAGGAAAACAGGATTAGGAAGCAGAGATCAGCCATGATTGAATGGCAGCGTAGACTTGATGGGCCGAATGGCTTAATTCTCCACCTGTAACTAATGAGCATTTGGAGTATTGTGTTCCGTTTTGGTCACCCTGTTACAGGAAAGATGTTGTTAAGCTGGAAACGGTGCAGAGAAGATTTATGAAGATGTTGGCAGGACTTGAGGGCCTGAGCTATAGGGAGAGGTTGGAGTGCAGGAGGATGAGGAGTAATCGTCTAAAGGTGCAAAAGATCACGAGAGGAATAGATAGGATAAATGCACAATCTTTTACCCAGATTTGGGGATTCAAGAACAAGAACAAGATTGTTAAGGGCTTGGACACGCTAGAGGTAGGAAACATGTTCCAGATGTTGGGGGATTCCAGAACCAGGGGCCACAGTTTAAGAATAAGGAGTAAGCCATTTAGAACGGAGACGAGGAAACACTTTTTCTCACAGAGAGCTGTGAGTCTGTGGAATTCTCTGCCTCAGAGGCCGGTTCTCTGGATGCTTTCAAGAGAGAGCTAGATAGGGCTCTTAAAAATAGCGTCATCAGGGGATATGGGGAGAAGGCAGGAACGGGGTACTGATTGGGGATGATCAGCCATGATCACATTGAATGGTGGCGCTGGCTCGAAGGGCCAAATGGCCTACTACTGCACCTATTGTCTATTGTCTATTGTCTAACATAGGTTGGAACGGAATAGAATATTTTATTGGCACAAGTGACTGAAGGAGGAAAATTTAATAGGAACCTGAGTTGAAACTTTATTTACACAAAGGGTAGTGTGTACATGGAACTAGTTTCCAGAGGAGGTAGTTGAGGCAGGTACTATCACAACGTTTAAAAATTATTTGCTCAGGTACATGGATAGGATAGACTTAGAGAGATATTGGCCAATTCACCACAATCAGAAGGGTCCCAACCCATTCACATAATTCAGAGATGCCGTCTGACCTGCTGAATTACTCCTGCACTTTGTGTCTTTTTTGTTAAACCAGCGTCTGCAGTTCCTTGCGTCTCCAAGGATACATCGTGTTTGATATTCAATGCTGCACACTTTGCTGTAACTCATTTAAACTGGTTTGCTTCTCTGCTTTTGCCTATTCTCATTTTTATCTCATCTGCAATGTTTTTTACCACAACCTTTTGATCTATAATCCATAGCATTATTACTGACTATAATGGATTATGTTTATCTTTTAAGTCAATACTGTGTAAGTGGCTATAATTAATTATCATATATATCAGAGTTCACCTAATCAATGAACCGCTTACAAGCTGTGTGGCCCAAAATAAATCTCAAATAATAAATAGCCCAGAAATGGAAAAAAACATGTTCCTTTTCAGTACAGTTCCTACTTCCAATCGGCAATAGGTACAATTGCCTAAATATTCCTATTTTCTGATTTCTAATAAAATATTCCTAAATTGGAATAATTTTTCCGTAATTCTGCTTCCCCTATAGTTATACAGTTTTAATGCGCCTTTATTTGTAATAGTTTTAGTTATGCTAGTTAAGCAGTCACATCTAGTCTTTATCTTTCAAAATTGCAGCTACTTCTTCTTCTTGCGTATGACATGCACAGCCTAAAGTTGTAGGACAACTTGTTCTATTTGATTGATCTTATTTGATTGTGCACGCCGGGTTGATTGCATTCGCCGAAACAGGGAGGACTATGTGAAGGTTGCAATCTTCCACCCCTACGATTTCAGCTCAGATGGAGGCACATTCAGCTTGACTGATCTTATGTGGTCCCATCTTACCTACAGCTTCCCATTTTTTCCAACAGATTCCAGGAATGGGAACTCTAGTTTGAATTTTATCCTCTCCTGTTAGTTGGATTTCACTCCTCTTGAGATTAAGATGTGTGGACTCAACGGACTGCAGATGGTGCAATTTTGACCAAAACACAAAGCGCTGGAAGAACTCAGCAGGTCAGGCAGCATCTGTGGAGGCAATGGACAGGCTATGTTTCAGGTTGGGATCCTTCTTCAGACATGGTTGAGGAGGGGAGGGGAGGGGGAGATGGGGGCAGGGGAGAGAGGGGGAAGGGGGGGAGGAAAGAAAGCTGGAAAAGAGAGGTTGAGGTGGGACAAAGTCTGGCAAGCATCTCTGGAGAGAAGGAATGGGTGACATGTTCGACATTGAACTACTTTAATGGAATTTAATGGCACCATGATATTGCAAGATGCGATGTCAACAACGAAAGATAAATGTATCATTTGATTTTAATTGCAAATCTAATTATTTCTCATTCTAACATCCCGAGACCAGACTAGGAAGGAAAGCTGTTCACTGCTGTAGAATAGCAACACGTTGAATCACCCAGTTTGATATCTTCTGTAATTTTGAGTTCTAATAACTTTATTAAATGAAACCTCACCTTGTGATCATTGTGATAGATCACAGATTTCTTATTACAATGTAATAAGCCTGTGATATGTGAGAGAAAAAAAATTACGACTTTGAGAAGCGAAACCGAATACCATAAACTCAACAAAGAGCAAACTTGGTTGTTTCTACTGAAAAAAATCATCAGCGTGTGTAAAAGTACAACGTGTTCAATGGGATCCTTATCAAAAGTTCATAAGTGATAGGAGCAGAATTAGGCCATTCGGCCCATCAAGTCTACTCCGCCATTCAATCGTGGCTGATCTATCTCTCCCGCCTAACCCCATTCTCTTGCCTTCTCCCCATAACCCCTGATACCTGTACTAATCAAGCATCTGTCTATCTGTGACTTAGAAATATCCATTGACTTGGCCTCCACTGTGTCAATGAATTCCACAGACTCACTACCCTCGGAATATAAAAAAAACGATGGGCCGAATGGCCTAATACTGCTCCCATAACCTATGAACATTTGCATTTCCTTTCTACACATGTACAGAATGGCTTATTAACATTTGATCAACTTCCAAATTACCAGCGTTCCAATCAATCTTAGACATGGCATTCAATTCAATAATTAAAAAAAAAAATTACATAACTATAACCTGATATAAATCCTAATAGCGATGTGCTCTAACTAATAGTTGTTTGGTCCTTTGATTGCTTTAGAGATCACTAGAGGTAGTATCTCTCCAGTATCCCTAAGTAAGTGTGCATTTATACCCTCTGTCCTTCAAAGTTCTCCTTTATGCTCACAACAATCTCAACCTTCCCTGGGGAGGTTAGAGAGGCAGATGAAAAGGGGACTCCAATATTTCACAGCCAGCTTTAAACCTATTAAAAATGACTACTTACTATGCTGAATCATGGGAACTGTAAAGGATAATGTGTCCTTCACATAACGAAGTGCTGTTGGCACATTTTCTTAGGCCTCCTGTTTTTCATCTCGTCCAATTAAGATAGGATTGTTTTTTTTTACTCAGTTAGTTCATTTTTTCTCCCGAGAAGAATTGTTATTCCCCCACCCCCCCCTCTCCTCCCCCTATCCGCAACCTTGCAATTTGTTGTTCTCTCTTAAATAGATGTCACTTCTTGAGCCCTGAGATTTTTCAGATATACCAAACTACACCCTCAGACTATGTACAGGTTTGGGCTCAAGGGAGGCAGCTGTCACCCATGATAAAGCAGCCTTGCCAACTTGGCTGAAATCAATGTTGTTATAATTCATTTTAATACATTCTGCTCATACTAATCATTTATTGAAACAGGAGGCTCCCTGATATGAACATGAATACAGGAAGTGTCAAACCATTCATCATCCAGTGCGCATCAGATGATTAAAAAGGATTACTTTTCACCTCTAGACCATAGGGACAAGTGTTTGACTTTCTACTCAACAGGGAAAGCAGTCCTTTCCCCTTCCCACTTTTCCCATAACTTTGATTGAGAAACCTCATAAGGAAAGGTCATTAGCAGGATCCCAACTTTCCATCTTGACAGGAACAACATCCAGCCGCATTAACTTGCGAACATTTTGCAAGCCTACCAACACCTGGGACTAACCAGCCACAGTGAGATTTAGAGGATTGATGAATAACTAGATTCTTCTTCCTAAAGACTGTGGATACACACTCGCACCATAGTGCAGCATTAATCAAAGTAGCGAAAGCAAAGTTACAGATTCGATAAAAGGCACATGACTTTTGTTTTGCTTCTGGAAAAAATTCTTCCTGGTTTTAATGAATTTCGATGCGCAGTTGAGTTAGGGACAGAGACAGAGACAGCGAGATCCTTGACTGATTATGCTTTTTTTTTCCTTCCCTTTTGCTATTCATAGTAGATAGATTCATCATTCCAATTTGTCAGGCTTACGCCGTTCAATTAATTATGTGAGAGTGGCTCGGGTTGTATTAGTCCTGTGTCAACCCAAGGCAGCCTCATTTATAGGGGGCCTAAATGAAGAGATATCAGAGGTGTTTCTTTTGGTGATTAATTTGATGAATGCCCTTATGATACAAATGGTGGCAGTCGTGTCTCTTCATCAGTGGCACCCGCTGAAGTAATTTGAGAGCCGGTCGTCTGTTGAGAGACGATGTATTGCACGGACTTCTCCCCACGAATCAAGGAGTTTGCTATCCTCTGTATCAAGCTACAAACTTCTGTCATCTTTGACCTTGCCTGGAAGATGTGGTTACAAGAATGGTGTCTCTGTTCTGTCACAGAGTTACAGAATCAGACAATGGTGGACACAGGCCCTTCGGCCCAACTCATCCATGCCGACTGAGGTGCCCAATCTTAGCTAGTCCCATTTACCTGCGTTTGGCCCATACCCAGTCTCTACTCTCCTCCTCTTACTCCCCATCAATTGCCACACGGAAAATATGACGTAATATTAAATCTTCGCCTCGGGCTGGTTGATTTCAAAATAGAAATCAGCTCATGTACAGTACAAGATGGAACAAACCATCTAGAATAGATTGTGTAAGAACTGCCAACTGGTGATGTTTTCTCCCATCAGGTTTAAAAATACATGTCTGTTGCTTATTTTAGCATCAGTCATTGTCATACAGCATAGAAGCAGGCCCTTCGGCCCAACTCGTCCATACCAACCAAGATGCCCCATCTAAGATAGTCCCATTTAGTTTAGTTTAGAGATACAGCGCGGAAACAGGCTCTCCGGCCTACCAAGTCCCCGCCGATCAGCGACCCCTGCACATTAACACTATCCTACATACATTATGGGCAGTTTACATTTATACCAAGCTAATTAACCTCCAAACTTTTACATCTTTGGAATGTGGGAGGAAACCAAAGATCTCGGAGAAAACCCACGCAGGTCACGGGGAGAACGTCCAAACCCCGTAGAGACAGCACCTGTAGTCAGCATCAAACCTGGGTCTCTGGCGCTGTAAGGCAGCAACTCCACCGCTGTGCCACCGTTGTCTGCATTTGTGCCATATCCCTCGAAACCTTTCCCATCCATGTACCCATTCAAGTGTCTATTAAATGTTGTCATTCAAGCACCCTTTAAATGTTGATATTGTGCCTGCCCCAACTACTCCCACCAGCAGTTTGTTCCATACAGGGGCAGAAAACCCGGGGGGGCCAGAGGGGACACGTCCCCCCCATGTTTTGAGAGGTGGGGGACATCCCCCCCAAGTTTTTGTAATCCCAATTTTAAAACCTCCGCTTTTAGCGCTGGATTGAGCCTCCGAAGCCTCGCGTGTGTGTGTGAGTGTGCGCATGCGCACATGGCCGCCAAAAAATTGTGTTCCCCGTCCCCTCCATGTTTTGATAGCGAGTTCCGCTCTTGGTTCCATACACCCACCACCCTTTGTGTGAAAACTTTGCCCCACAGGTTTCTATTAAATCTTTTCCCTCTCACCTCAAACCTATGCCCTCTAGTGTTCCTAATTCCCCTATACTGGGTAAAAGACTCTATGCATCCACCCAATCTATTCCTCTCATGACCTTATACCCCGTCTACAAGGTCACCCCTCAGCCTCCTGTGCTCAAGGGAATGATAAACCTAGTCTGCTCAACCTCTCCCTAGAGCTTAGGCTCTCGAGTCCTGGCAACATCCTATGTCTGGATCTGAAAATTATTGGAGCAGGAATAAAGATGACTGTAGTATAGGAGCACAAGGAACTGCTGTTGCAAAACACAAAGAAGGTTGAATTATGGAACAAGAAGGAATGGTAGATTGGTCTAAGAGAGAGAAAACAGGCAGAGGAGGTAGTTCAGGCAGGTACCATAAACAGCATTTAAAATATATTTGGACAGGTATGTGTACAGGAATAGTTTGGAGGGATGTGGGCCACATGCATGCAATGGGACCAACTTAAATGGGGCATCTTGGTTGGTATGCATGAGTTGGTCTGTTTCTATACTGTACTTCATGATTCTAGAGAAGGCCGACAAGATAAGTGAGGAACGAAGTGAAGATATAAAATTTAACATGGAAATAAAAATTGTGTGATCTCCCCCAAGCAGATAATTACATGACACATTGACGTACTTCAACGTAGTCTCAGCATTGTGCTTGGACTAAATGCCTCAGTCGCGACCGACAGTGTTTCTATTCACTAGGTCCTAATCGCTGGAGTTCACTAGCTGAAACATCTTTATCTCTTTTCATCAAACCCACCGTAAAAGGCACTGAACTTTTAGGCATCTGATTTAATATCTCTTTAAGTATTTTCGTGACAGATTGAATGTGATAATGTTCCTAGAGTCACAGAGCCCGACAGCACAGAAACAGGGCCTTTGATCAAACTCATCCATGCCAACTATGATGGCCCATCGACCTTAGTCCCATTTGCCCGCCTTTAGCCTATGTTTCTCAACACCTTTCCTATCCATGTACCTTTCCAATGTTGTTATTACACCATGGCAACTGAACCATCCTGCCACAACTAGAGAGCAGTCCTGATTTACTATCTACCACCTTGGAGACCCTTGGACTATCTTCGATCGGGCTTTATTGGCTTTATCTTGCATGACACGTTATTCACATTATTCCCTTCATCACCACCAAGCTCGGCCCCTGCTTGTCCAGAAGACCAGGAACTGGAGAGGAGGTGGCAGGGGGCAGAGATGGTGACAGCGACGGGCGCTGGACAAGGGATGGTAAGGAGCGGTAGGAAGAATCAGGGGGGTAAGGGAAGGGGGGGGGGGTTCTTACCTTCCATGCCTTCAAGGTCAGGGCATGAAGGTCAAAGGTGGCCGGGCTAGTAGTTTAGAGTTACAGCACGGAAACAGGCCCTTCGGCCCACTGAGTCCGCACCGACCAGCGATCCCCATACACTAACACTACCCTACACACACTAGGGACAATTTACAATTTTACCAAAGCCAATTAACCTACTAACCTGTACGTTTTTGGAATGTAGCACCCGGAGAAAACTCACGCAGGTCACGGGGAGAACGTACAGACAGTGCCCGTGGTCTGGATGGAAGCTGGGTCTCTGGCGCTGTGAGGCAGCAGCTCTACCGCTGCGCCACCATGCCGCCAACAAGCACTAGGACGTTGGTTCGCGGGGTGACCGGATGGAGGTGCTGACTGTCTCGATGCCCAGAGGCAGTTGGGGCAGTGAAATGCTGCCATAACCTGGCGACTCTTGCATATGGACTCAGTGGGTGATTTCTATGCATTATGCACTGAGCTGGGGATTGTACTAACATATGCCAATAATCTCACTGATCTGTATGCAAAAAGAGTCTCACTGTACCTTGCTACACATGATAATAAAGGAACCATTGAACTTGCTTTGATGATAACCTTCACTTCAAAAATTCCCTGCAGATATTGCCCGTGGTCTAGATCGAAACTGGGTCTCTGGCACTGTAAGGCAGCAGCTCTACCACTGTGTCTTTGTTTTACCTAGATGTCTTTAGCCTTTCATAACAACTTAATCTTTCAAAAGGCATCCTATGCTACCGTTGTTATGACCTATTCTCTACAGTAACAAGTTATCATGCACAAATGTTTTTTTCTATCAGTTCATCTGCATCGTATAAAATTGTAATGATCAAGTCTCCTAGAAATGTCCAAATGACATGATCTTGGCCCCCCTTTGTCTGCACACAAAGTTATCTCCCATATGTGCTGTCTTCTGATTTATTTGCAATTCTAAAGCTTGTGCCAAAAATGTTACAGGAGTTTATTCACATGCCTGGACTTCAAATTTGCTGATGCCATTAATCTTACCGTTACATTATCAATACCATTGCAAGCCATTAATATAAATCTTTGGAGAAACAAGGAACTGTAAAGGGTCTGAAGAAGGGTTTCGGCCCGAAACGTCGCCTATTTCCTTCGCTCCATAGATGCTGCTGCACCCGCTGAGTTTCCCCAGCAATTTTGTGTACCAAGGAACTGTAAATGCTGGTTTATAAAAAAATGCTGGAGTAACTCGGTGGGTCAAGCAGCATTTCTGAAGAACATGGACAGGTGACGATTCAGATCATAGAGTCATAGTCGTACAGCGTGGAAACAGGCCCTTTGGCCCAACTTGACCAACCTGTCCCATCAAAACTAGTCCCACCTGCCTGTGTTTGGCCCACATCCCTCTAAACCCGTCCAATCTATGTACTTGTCCAAATGTTGGCCAAGTTCCGGGGCTGGAAACTGGAAGTACCCTGAGCTAATTCTGCTACCACCATCATCTAATACGACAAGTGATGGCTCCCACTGATTGTCGCCGGAAGTTTCAGGACGGACGATGACAGCGAGGTCAACATTTGTAACAAGATGGACACGAAAAGAAGAATAATGTTATGATAGTCATAAGGTCATAAGTGATAGGAAGAGAATTAGGCCATTTGAGCTAACAAGCCCAGTGAGTGATAGGTGGATACGGCTGATGGGGGGTTTTGATAGGCAGATGGTTGGACAATGGCCAGAGATGAAAAGACAAAGGTGTATTATAAGGATAGCAGAGATGCGAATTGTGAAGCTAGAGGAAGTAATATAGGTGGAAGGTTAAGGGCCTGTCCCACTTGGATGTCATTTGCGCATCACGCAGGTGGCACGTGAAGGTTTTGTGAATCCCCAAATCCTGGGGAACCGCACGGGACCGCGCGTTACTGCCTACGCCACCACGTCTCACCATAAATAATGTCGCGTCGTGCGTCGTGACACGTAAATTATGTCGCGTAAATGACGCGCAAATAATGCCCAAGTGCGACAGGCCCTTTAGAAATGGGTGCGAGTTCAGGTGGGACACAGGGACACAGGAAAAGGAAGTGGGAGAATCACTTTGCTTAGTCTTTACATTGTCTTCCAGGCAATCTAGCAATTACTTTCTGCATCTGTACTGCTTGGTATTGCTATTCTTGCTATTGAGAGAGTGCAGTGTAGATTCACCAGGTTAGTTCCCGGGATGGCGGGACTGACCTATGATGAAAGAATGGGTCGACTGGGCTTGTATTCCCTGGAATTATGAAGGATGAGAGGGTATCTTATAGAAACATACAAAATTCTTAAGGGATTGGACAGGGTAGAGGCAGGAACAATGCTCCCCATGTTGGGGGAGTCCAGAACCAGGGGTCACGGTTTAAGAAAGTTGTAAACTCTCACCCAAAGAGTTGTCAATCTTTTGAATTCCCTGCCACAGAAGGCAGTGGAGGCCAATTTACTGGATGTTTTCGATCAGCCATGATTATATTGAATGGCGGTGCTGTCACGAAGGGCCGAATGGCCTACTCCTGCACCTATTTTGAATGTTTCTATGTTGGTTCCGTCCACAATAACTTGTACAGATTTTTAAATATTATTCCCAGTATTTCCTCCTGCTTTTCTATTTTCAATGATGCATCTTGAATTAATTGGTTGCAGAAAATGATTCATGGTCTTTGCTCATGATAACCATTTCAAGTTTGTAGGAACAGTCAGTTCTCTTATCCTTCATTACAATCCCTTTATTTCCTTTTTTTGGCAAAATCTCCTGTTTCTGTGCTCTGATCGTTTATCTTGTTCGCATCTCTCGACTTTCAACTTTGTTTCTTTGCCCAACCTGCTTAAGAAAATGCTGACAATAGACTGAATGGTATTTTTTTGCAAATAACTAATAAATCAATGATTGGGCAAAATTCTTCTTCTTCCATGTTTATTGCAAACACATCTATCAGAGCAACAGGGGTCACTTTGGTGGATATTGGAGTAGTTGGCATGGCAGCAGTGGACAACAAAGGCAGGTTGTTTAGATTAGAGATACAGCGAGGAAACAGGCCCCCTCCGAGTCCGCGCCGACCAGCGATCCCCGCACACTAACACTATCCTACACACACTCGGGACAATTTCCAATTTTACCCTAGCCAATTAACATATAAACCTGTATGTCTTTGGAGGGTGGGAAGAGACCGGAGCACACGGAGAAAACCCACGCAGGTCACGGGGAAACTCCGTACAGAGAGCGCCCAAGGTCAGGATCAAACCTGGGTCTCTGGCGCTGAAAGGCAGCAACACTATCGCTGTACCGCAGAGGTGCTGTTATATCTCTGGGGCGGGCTGACTTGCTGTGAGGCAGAGGAGGCACTCACAGAGTGAGTAGGAAGGAACTGAAGATGCTGGTTTACATCAAAGACATTTCTGTCCTGGGCCTCCTCCACTGTCAGAGTGAGGCCAGGATGCAAATTGAAGGAAAATCAGCTTGCATTCTCCTTGGGCAATCTACACCCCAGTGGTATGAACGTTTAATTCTCGAATTTCAAGTGACCCTTGCATTCCCTCTCTCAATATCCATTGACTTGGACTCCACAGACTTCTGTGGCAATGAATTCCACATATTCACCACTCTCTGACTAAAGAAATTCCTCCTCATCTCTTTCCAGAAGGACCATCCTTTAATTCTGAGGCTGTGACCCTAGACATTCCCACTAGTGGAAACATCCTCTCCACATTCACTGTATCCAAAATTACACCCAATATTGACATACAACTTAGCCCTAAACACGGAAAGTCCACCAGTCAATGACTGAATACAATCTTTATCTCTGGCTGTGTAGAAAGTCAAGTCAAGTCAAGTCAAGTCAAGAGAGTTTATTGTCATGTGTCCCAAATAGGACAATGAAATTCTTGCAATTAAAAGGATCTGCGGGTCCTGGTTTGACAAAGTGCTGGAGTAACTCAATGAATCAGACAGCATCTCTGGAGAAAAAAGGATGGGTAACATTTCAAGTCGGGACCCTTCTTCAAACCTGGGTTCAGATGAGTCTCGACCTGAAACATCACCTACCCCTTTTCTCCAGAGAGGCTGCCTGACCTGCTGAGTTACTCCCGCACTTTGGGTCTTTGTTGCCTTTCTTCCCTGGGTTTAATTTAATGTACATGTTCAAAGCATATAGCCAGTCGGTGTACTTAGAGCTGGGTGTTCAGTAGAACTTGATTTCTATAGAGTCTTTGATGTAGAAAAATATTCAATATATATCTGCGTTTCCATGCACTATCTCCAAACTAAGCTAAACTTCTCATATTTTCATGCATTGACAAGATAGAAGTGAATGCCAAATCATCATTATAGACTAACTTGCTCTCCTAGAATACAGATTAACCTTTAATTCAGTCAAATAACATAAAAAACATAAAAAGGAATGACACTATAAAATCTGTTATTAAATTCAGCAGGAATAAACCTTTCTCTCAGACTTCCTAAGCACATGCAACAATTTCCCCCATTAGACTCGTTACCATGGCGATCCTTTCATTTTACTAAACCAGCGTGAGTTTGTTCTTAATCTGTCAAACCATTCAAATAATGTCACAGCCAAAATTCAACTTCTAGGCATGGACAAGAACACGGTACTTAAAGCTGAGTACTTAGTCATTGACATTGAAGTTACAAGTACATCCAGCTGTGGAAGCCACGTGCCCATTACAATGGGCGCATTGCGGAAAGGTTTGACACTGCATCCATTGCTTCCATTGGAACCGTGGAAATGCAAAGTGCTTTTTTATTTTGAAACTTCTGTTATGGGAGCAGTTTTTCACTTTTCCACTTTTCTTAAGCCATTAACTTCCTCAGACTTTTATGATTTACAGTAGCAGAATGAGGCCATTTGGCCCATCAAGTCTACTCTGCCATTCAATCATGGCTGATCTATCTCTCCCTCTCAACCCCATTCTCCTGCCTTCTCCCCATAACTCCTGACACTCGTACGAATCAAGAATCTGTCAATCTCTGCCTTACGAATATCCATTGATATTCTAATTCTACTCCTATCACTTCTGACCTTAGGGTAGAAGAGCGAGTGGCCAGGGTGCGACTCGTCCTTGATGAAGCTGCTGGCCTTGCCGAGGCAGTGCGAGGTGTCAATGGAGTCAATGGAAAAGAGGTTGGTCTGTGTGATGAAGAACGTTGTCTCACAAACGTATTCATTGTGTCTCTCAATTTCCCTCTAAGGTCCAAGGCTTCCCGTTAACCTCTTCTGCTTTGGAACTGTTCACGTTTTATAATAAATAACGAGCTTCTGCCTCTGTGAGTCACAATCCAGGGATAATGCACATTTCTTCAGTCCCACTCCTCGTTAGTTTGTTGTCACCCATTGGATCCCAGTGTTTTTATTTTGAGTTTGTTCCCCAATATTGCAACAGTCTTATTAAACGTTCCTTTCGGAGACCTCAGGCCGACAGAATCCATACACAACAAAACCAGCAGGCAGGAGAATTGTGAATGACAAGGGCGGTCTTTGTGAGCCACTTTGTCACAGCTTCTCGGCTAAATATGACCCCTCAGAAGTTAGGTCGAACACACATCCCAGAGACTGTTATACATTTTGCGGCAGGATTGAAAGATTCAAAGATAGAGCATGGAAACAGGCCCTTCGGCCCACCGAGTCCACGCCAACCATCCATCACCCATTCACAATAGTTCTAATGTAAAGGCTGTTAGTTTCAATGAGGTAATAATAATAATAATACATTTTATTTATGGGCGCCTTTCAAGAGTCTCAAGGACACCTTACAAAAATTGAGCATGTATAGGAAAAACATGTAAGGGGAATGAAATAAATAGTAGAGACATGACTAGTACACAAAGTAAAGACAGAATTCAATACAAAACACAGCATGAGGCAATTAATGCACAGATGAAAAGGGACGGGGACGTGGGGCTAAGGATAGGCAGAGGTGAAGAGATGGGTCTTGAGGCGGGACTGGAAGATGGGGAGGGACACGGAATTGCGGATCAGTTGGGGGAGGGAGTTCCAGAGCCTGGGAGCTGCCCTGGAGAAGGCTCTGTCCCCAAAACTGCGGAGGTTGGACTTGTGGATGGAGAGGAGACCGGCTGATGTGGATCTGAGGGACCGTGAGGGTTGGTAGGGGGAGAGGAGGTCAATGAGATATGTGGGGGCCAGATGGTGGAGGGCTTTGTAGGTGAGGACCAGGATTTTGTAGGTGATCCGGTGGGAGATGGGAAGCCAGTGAAGTTTTTTGAGGACTGGAGTGATGTGATGCCAGGATTTGGTGTGGGTGATGAGTCGGGCGGCTGCGTTCTGGACCAGTTGGAGTCGGTTGATGTAGGTGGAGCTGATGCCAAGGAGAAGTGAGTTGCAGTAGTCCAGTCGGGAGGAGATGAAGGCATGGATGAGTCTTTCAGCAGCAGGCGGTGTGAGAGAGGGTCTGAGTTTGGCGATGTTGCGGAGATGAAAGAAGGAGGTTTTAATGACATGGCGGATGTGAGGCTCAAGGGAGAGGGTGGAATCAAAGATCACGCCAAGGTTGCGGGCCTGGGGAGATGGGGAGACAGTGGTGCCGTCGATGGTGAGAGTGGGGTTATTGATTTTGCTGAGTGTGGCTTTGGAGCCTATGAGGAGAAATTCTGTCTTATCGCTGTTGAGTTTGAGGAAATTATGTTGGATCCAGGTTTTTATAGCTGACAAACAGGAGTTGATATGGGAGAGGGGGGGGTTGTGGGGGGATTTGGTGCCAAGGTAAATCTGGGTGTCATCGGCGTAACAGTGGAAGTCCAGATTGAAGTGGCGGAGTATCTGACCAAGGGGGAGGATGTAGATGATGAAGAGGAGGGGGCCGGGTACGGAGCCTTGGGGAACGCCTTGAGCGACTGCGGCTGTAGCAGACGTGTGGTTGTGGAGAGAGATGAAGTGGGATCTGTTGGAAAGGTAGGAACGGAGCCAGCTGAGTGCAGAGCCTTCAATGCCGAGGTCCTTGAGTCTGGTGAGCAGGATGTTATGGTTCACTGTATCGAAGGCTGCGCTCAGGTCGAGGAGGATGAGGATGTTGAGGGAACCAGTGTCAGCAGAGGTGAGGAGGTCGTTGAGGACTTTGAGGAGAGCAGTTTCTGTGCTATGGAGGGGGCGAAAGCCAGATTGGAGGGGTTCAAGTAGGTTATACGCAAGGAGGTGGGAATGAAGTTGCGACGCAATGATACGCTCCAGGGTTTTTGAAAGGAAGGGGAGGTTTGAGATTGGGCGGTAGTTAATGAGAGAGGAGGGATCAAGACCAGGTTTCTTTAAGATTGGTGTAACGGCAGCAGGTGTCCCCTCATCCTTCTAAACTCCAGCGAGCGCAGGCCCAGTGCCGTCAAATGCTCATCATACGTTAACATAATCGGCTTCAGGATCATTCTGCTCCATTCCCCACAATCAGCTTCATCCTGGCAGCTATATTCACCAACTTTAGATCAGGGTATCTGACCAACATGCCGTATTTTAGCCGTGCCAGAAAGCATCCCAGATCAAATGTTATTATCAAACGTATAAGAGATAATATAGAGGGACCAGGAAGTGATATCTCATTGAAACATATACGATTGTTAAGGGTTTGGACACGCTAGAGGCAGGAAACATGTTCCCGATGTTGGGGGAGTCCAGAACCTGGGGCCACAGTTTAAGAATAAGGAGACGAGGAAACACTTTTTCTCACAGAGAGTGGTGAGTCTGTGCCTCAGAGGGCGGTGGAGGCAGGTTCTCTAGATGCTTTCAAGAGAGAGCTAGATGGGGCTCTTAAAAATAGCGGAGTCAGGAGATATGGGGAGAAGGCAGGAACGGGGTACTGATTGGGGATGATCAGCCATGATCACATTGAATGGCGGTGCTGGTTCGAAGGGCCAAATGGCCTACTCCTGCACCTATTGTCTATTGTCTATTGATATGCAGACTGCAATGGTTTAAAATGACCGATATATTAGTTTAGTTTAATTTACTTCACTTCAGTTTATTTTACTTTAGTTTACTTTAGAGATGGAATTAGAGATACAGCATGGATACAGCACGGCCCAGCGAGTCCAGGCCAACCATCGATCACTCGTTTACACTAGTTCTATGTTATCCCCACTGCCTCATTCATTCTCTGCACAACTGCGGTAATTTACGAAAGCCAATTAACCTACAAACTCTCATCTCTTTGGGATGTGGGAGGAAACTGGAGCACCCGGAACGAACCCATGCGGTCTCAGGGAGAACCTGCAAACTCCACACAGACAGCACCCGAGGTCGGGATCGTACCAAGGTCTCTGGTGCTGGGTGGTTCAGTCGATTTTAAACCGAGCTAAATGAATATAGAGAGTGAGATTTCCGGGAGTAGCCAAGATTACATCATCGCTGGACCCCAGTAGCAACGCTAACAAAAGTGCTTGAGGCTTTTGCTCGGAGAAGATAAGACCCAAACATTGTGACAGATTCAAGCTGTCACTAGTATGGCTACAAGTCATTAATCACGATGCTTCAGGCAGAACAGTGCATGTTAATTTAGCTTGCAGTCTCCGCTTGCATTTACAACTCCCGCAAGTGCGGCCATGATGGTGCAGCGGTAGATTTGATGCCTTGCAGTGCCGGAGACCCGGGTTCGATCCTGACATGGGGTGCTGGCTGTACGGAGTTTGTACGTTCTCCCCGTGACCTGCTTGGTTTTCCCTGGGAGTTCCGGTTTCCTCCCTCACTCCATAGACGTACAAGTTTGTGGGATAATTGGCTTGGTGTATGTGTAAATTGTCCCTAGAGTGTGTAGGATAGTGTTACTGTGCGGGGATCGCTGGTCGGCATGGACTCGGTGGGCCGAAGGGCCTGTTTCCATTCTGTATCCCTAAACTAAACTAAACTAAAAAAAACTAAACTGAAGTCATCTTTCCAGTCTTCACTTAATGAAAGGGTAGGAGGCAATGTTACTAATATGTCTTTGCATGGATGCTCCTGATTCCTTGACCATCTCTTGGTGGGGTAGATCCTTGACTTCAATTAAAAAATATATAACTGGGAGAGCAGGAAAATGGGCTGCAAAATGTGTTCCCTTACTTATTATGATTAAATTTTCATATTCACCCAACAATTATCTACATTCAGATATTTGCCTATCATTTTATCACAATATTATCTTTCATTTATATCTGTATTTCCTGTATTCTAAAATAACAATGTGATTGAATTATGATTAAAACACCTTGGCTCGGAAAATGTTCCATGCCAGTGTAACAATGTTATATAGACTGTGCAGGACGCATAAATATATACAACATTCCTGTCTTTCTCCATTCAAGGGAGATGTACAAGGGAGATTAAGTGTTGTTGTACGAGTCTTAGTTTTAGTGTAGTCCACCAAGTCCGCGCCGACCAGTGGACCATTCTATGCACCATCCTACACACTAGGAACAATTTACAATCTTCACCAAAGCCAATTGACCTGTGTATGCGGGAGGAAACTGGAGCACCTGGAGAAAACCCGCGTAGTCACAGGGAGAACTTACAAACTCCGTACAGACAGCACCCGTAGTCAGGATCGAACTCGGGTCACTGGCGCTGTGAGGCAGCAACTCTACCGCTGCGCCACCGTGCCGCCCTTATGTCATGGAAAGTTCTGTATCAATGTAAAATCTTTCTTGTGTTGCCTTTAAGTTAAATCACACAGAATTATGAATGGGAGAAATAACTTTAAGGTTTAGGGGAAACCTAATAGAAGTATATAAAATTACGAGAGGCATTAGTAAGATAATTGCCCCGAGTGTGTAGCATGAGAAAGTGGGATAACATTGAACTAGTGTGCAGGTGATCACAGGTTGGTGTGGACTTGGTGGGCCAAAGGCCCTGTTTCCACGCTGTATTTCTAAACTAAACTAAAAATAAAATAATTATGTTTAACTTTTTAGATGTGCCAGTATGCCATATCAACACAAAAAAAGTGCTGCTTATCATTTAGAAGGGATAGACCTAATGGGGAAGAAAGTGTAGTGGAGAGAAAGGGTCTTAGGTTGGACATTCATGACATAAAAACCACTTGGATGAAGTTATAAGATAGCAAAGGGAACTAAAATTATTGGTGAGAACTATCTTTTAGGAGCCAGACATTAGAACACATTAAATCAAAGATAGACACAAAATGCTGGAGTAAAGGCCCTGTCCCACGTTCCCGAGTTCCTCACGAATTCTCCCGAGTTTTCCCCTTGATTCAAACTCGGAGAATTACGGTAATAGCCAGCCGTAGGTACTCGGGGCTATTTTGTTTTACTCGTGGACATTTTTCATCATGCTGAAAAACGTCCTGACTTACCCGATGCCCCGAGTACCTCCGGCTGGCATTACGAGCTGCTACGATATATCCACTGACTCCTACGGACTCGCTACGGACATTCTCTGAGTTTGAATCAAGGGGAAAACTCGGAAGAATTTGTGAGTAACTCGGGAAAATGGGACAGGGGCTTAACTCAGCGGGTCAGGTGGCATCTCTGGAAAAAAATGAAAAGGGGTGAAGGCAGGAGAATAGGGTTGAGAGAGAAAGATAGATCAGCCATGATTGAATGGCGGGGTAGACTTGATGGGCCAAATGGCCTAATTCTGCTCCTAGAACCCAAGAACTTCTGAAAAAGTGACGTTTCTGGTCAGAACCCTTTTTCAGACTGAAGTCTGAAGTTTGAAGACAGGTTCCAACCCGAAACGTCACCTATTCCTTTTCTCCAGTGATGCTGCCCGACCCGCGGAGTTACCCCAGCATTATGTTCCTATCACAAGACATTACAGTTTGGATTTTCCTCACCCATTACAGACATCCCCTCTCGCAGGTTGTTAAAGTCCTACACAATAAATCAAAGCACTGGTAACATGGGTAACACAGTCACCTTGTGGAAACAATAGTCTGGACAAACAAAATTAGCAGTAATAGTGTGGAACCTCTTTTTTTTTACAAAACGTAAAACTAAAAATATTCAACACACGTAAATAATTTAAAAATATTGAACCAAACACAGATAATTTAAAAAATTGAATTTCTTTCATTCATGCCTTTCTTCCCCTGAAGCCAAATAACCAACCGCCGACCCCTTCACATCCAACACAGGATCCCAGTGGACGCATCACAGCACAGGGGCAGGGAAATCTTGGAAAACTCCTGTTCCAAATTTGGATACAAAGACAAGTCCCAGCACCGGAGTACACTGGGAAATAGTACTACTGGTGCTCAGACAGAATGGTTAGCAAATGGCTCTGAAACCATTTCTAAATCCGAACCCTGTTGTCTTTTTCCAAGTCTAGAACAAAGAACATAGAACAGTACAGCACAGAGGTAGTCCGTTTGGCCCACAACGTCCTCACAAAACATGATGCCTAGATGTGTAGGGGGGGAATTGCAGATGCTAGTTTACACCGAAGATAGACACAAAATGCTGGAGTAACTCAGAGGGTCAGGCAGCATCTCTGGAGAGAAGGAACAGGTGACGTTTCGAGTCTGAAGAAGGGTTTCGACCTGAAACATCAGGAGTTATGGGGAGAAGGCAGGTGAATGGGGTTAGGAGGGAGAGATAAATCAGCCATGATTGAATGGCGGAGTAAACTTGATGGGCCAAATGGCCTAATTCTGCTCCTATCATTTATGACCTTATGATCACCCATGTCTCCAGAGATGTTGCATTGACCCATTGAGTTACTCCAGCATTTTGTGTCATTTTTCACTGTATAGCTGACAATAATAAACGGAACAAAATTAAATCAGACCTTCAGAATTGGGTAAATGTGATTTATTTTCCTGTTTAGTTCCTTGCAAGCGTAGAAACCTTTGCGGGTGTCAGTCTTTCAAGATCGTGCAGCTGCAAAGCTAATGACAAACTTTTCTCCTCTTTAACTCTCAATTAAAAAAAGTATTTTTCTTCCAAAAAGTCCAACAGCTACCCAGCATAGATGATACCACCCTCGTTATTTACCCATTACTAATCATATTCACATCTCTCAGGTTGTGGAGCATGAAACAATGAGCAGATTTCTGTGGCAATTAAGAAGCGTTCGGAGAGTCATCTTGTCTTTGTGTACCATTGCAGCGTGTTACAATAATCATTTTCACTGCCTCACGGGGAAGAATTTAACATAATCCGTCCCGCACTCCATATCATACCGTTCCCTGTCATCTTAAGGTTTAAACTCTTTGTAGTTTATTTGGCACAGTGGCACAGCGGTAGAGTTGCTGCCTCACAGCGCCATAGATCCGGGTTCGATCCTGGCTACCGCTGCTGTTTGTACGGAGTTTGCATGTTCTCCCTGTGACCGCGTGGGTTTTCTCTGGGCGTTCCTGTTTCCTCCCCCATTCCAGAGACGTGCAGGTTTGTTGGTTAATTGGCTTTTGTAAATTGCCCCGAGTGTGTAAGATGTTAAACTGGGATAACGTAGAATTAATGAACGGGTGATTGTTGGTCAGCGCAGACTCGGTGGTCTGAAGGGTCTATTTCCACGCTGTACCTCTAAACTAAACTATACATTAACAGTCACTTGAGCAAAGGAGACAATGAGCCTAATCATATTGAAGGCTCTTGTCAACATGTGCATACTCATGTATGAGAACAGTGGAATTCTTTGCCATAGAGGGCTGTGGAGGCCAAGTCAGTGGATATTTTTAAGGCAGAGATAAACAAATTTTTGATTAGAACGGGTGTCAATGGTTATGGGGAGAAGGCAGGAAAATGGGATTAGGAGGCAGAGATCAGCCATGATTGAAGGGCAGAGTGGACTCGATGGGCTGAATGGCCTGATTCTACTCCGATAACTTGTGAACATGCGCCTGTTCGCAATAGTTGACGGCCCTGGCCCGCTAGTGGCATAGAAACAAAGAAAATAGGTGCAGGAGTAGGCCATTCGGCCCTTCGAGGCTGCACCACCATTCAATATGATCATGACTGATCATCCAAAATCAGTACCCCTATTCCTGCTTTCTCCCCATCTCCCTTGATTCCATTAGCCCTACAACTCTCTCTTGAATACATGCAGTGAATTGGCCTCCACTGCCTTCTGTGGCAGAGAATTTCACAGATTCACAACTCTCTGGTTGAAAAAGTTCTTCCTCATCTCAGTCCTAAAGGCCTACCCCTTATTCTTAAACTGTGACCCCTGGTTCTGGACTCCTCCAACATCGGGAACATCTTTCCTGTATCTAGCCTGTACAATCCCTTAAGAATTTTACATGTTTCTATAAGAACCCCTCTCATCCTTCTAAATTCCAGTGAATACAAGCCCAGTCGACCCATTCTTTCATCATATGCCAACACATCAGCAGCCAGCGGGAGGTCTGTCCACTGCAACCAAACTCCGTTACAAGTAGGTCCATTAAATCAAGGGTTTACTGCATTGTGTTTACTAGTCTGTTATGTTGATGCAAGTGAGAATTCCATTGTTCCGCTGTCAGTACATGTGATAAACACATGGAATAGTGAAAGGCCTGGATAGTGGATGTGGAGAGGATGTTCCCACTAATGGGAGAGTCTAGGACCAGAGGCCAGACCTCAGAATAAAATTACGCAGCATTAGTAAGGAGACGAGGAGGAATTTCTTTGGCCAGAGTATGGTGAATCTGTGGAATTTATTGTCTGTGGAGGCCAAGGCAATGGATATTTTTAAGGTGGAGATTGATAGACCCTTGATTAGAAAGCATGTCAGGGGTTATGGGGAGAAGGCAGGAGAATGGGGTTGAGAGGGAAAGATAGATCAGCCAGGATTGAAAGGCGGAGTAGACTTGATGGGCCGAATGGCCTAATTCTCCTCCTAGAACTTACGAACTCTCTTATCCATTTGTGGCCTCTTCCACTCCTGGGTTGCCAGCGGAGTCGACATTTGCAACCCTGTGGTTTTGACATCTTAGGCATCACGACAGGCAGCTGATGGGGTGGATGGAGAACTGTTTGAATAAGGATGAATCAGTAAATAACACTATGTCTCACTGATAAACCAGAGCTTCACCTGTGATGTTAAAACCTCTGAAGACATACACAAAGTGCTGGAGTAACTCAGCGGGTCACCCATCCTTTATCTCCAGAGATTCCGCCTGACACAATACAATACAATACAATACAATACAATACAATACAATTTATTGTCATTTGGACCCCTTGAGGTCCAAACGAAATGTCGTTTCTGCAGCCATACATTACAAACAAATAGACCCAAGACACAACATAATTTACATAAACATCCATCACATTGCTGTGATGGAAGGCCAAAAAAACTTATCTCTCCACTGCACTCTCCCCCCCCGATGTCAGAGTCAAAGTCAAAGTCAAAGCCCCCGGCGGGCGATGGCGAATTGTCCCGCAGCCATTAAAGCCACGCCGGGTGATGCAAGGCCGCACACCGGGTCTTGATGTTAGAGCCCCCGGCGCGCGCTCGCAGTCCCGCGGCCATTCCAAGCCGCGCGGGGCGATGGTGTAAGGCCCCGCTCCAGGAGCTCTTCAACCCCGCAACTCGGGCGGGAGAAGTCGCCGTTGCGGAAGCCCTGAAATGCGGTCTCCCTCCAGGGACCCGCGGGCTCCCGGTGCCGCCCGCCAAACCCGCAGTTGCAGCCACCGAATCTCCAGAGGTCGGGCCGCAGCAGCGTCCACCACCGCTCCACCCGCTCTGGACTCGGCCAGCTCCGCGACGGTGAGGTGAGTAGTCGGCACCACAGCCCCCGGTCTTCCTGTTGGAGGCCGCTCCTCGTTGCAGCCCCAACGACAACGGAGACCCGACAAAGAAAAGGTCGGGTCTCCCGTGCAGGGAGAGATTTAAAAGTTACCCCCTCCCCCCCCACACCACCCCCACCCCCCCCACACACATACCCCAACAAAAAATAACAA
Organism: Amblyraja radiata; assembly: GCF_010909765.2. NCBI lineage: Eukaryota > Metazoa > Chordata > Chondrichthyes > Rajiformes > Rajidae > Amblyraja > Amblyraja radiata. The sequence continues at coordinate 22,251,283 of NC_045989.1, forward strand.
AAACTACATAAAAACATAAGACATAAAATAATAAAAACGCAGACGGACTGCAGAGGCCGCTGCTGACGATAGTCGCGCCGCCCACCGACACGCTGAGTTACTCCAGCACTTTGTGCCTACCTTCGGTACATACTATCATCAATACATTTAGTTTTAGTTTAGTTTAGAGATGCAGCGCGGAAACAGGCCCTTCGGCCCACCGAGTCTGCGCCGACCAGCGATCCCCGCACATTCACACTATCCTACACACTAGGGACAACATGGTTTGCATACACCAAGCCAATTAACCTACAAACCTGTACCTCTTTGGAGTGTGGGAGGAAACCGAAGATCTCGGAGAAAACCCACGTGGTCACGGGGAGGACGTGCATACTCCGTACAGACAGCACCCAGAGTCAGGATCGAACCTGGGTCTCTGGCGCTGCAAGTGCTGCAAGGCAACAACTCTACCGCTGTGCCACCGTGAAATCTGTGTTGGAGACTGTAGATAAATAAACAAGTATCAAACCTTCAGCAAATCGCAGATTCCCAAACAGAATTCCTCAAGCAGGATCCGTCTTTGCGAACTTCGCACTGACATTCAGCGTAATCACTTCCTGTCTTCAGAGCTCCTGCCTTTGCAAACGGCCTCTTGCATTTTTTAAAAGAGTCAAAATCAAATAACAAAGCCATTAATTAGTAAAGCTGGCATTGTGCAGACTGGTGTCAAAGTCTGCGGTCAGCTTTTGATCCGCAGATGATGGGAGGAAGTGATGTCTTGACTGGGGGTTAAACAGGGGAAGATGGATGGAGATGAATTGACATTTAAGACTGCTTTACCTCGCCCTGTACATGCTGACAGACTAATATTAACACATCACAACCGGCAAAATGTCTGGGGCTTGAAATTTATTAAAAGGTGAGACACTCTTTAAAGGAATCTCATTTTGATAAATTTCCGGTGATGGTGTCTATTTAGAATATTAAAATAAGGACAGATAAAGTACATGTTAGGATTTAGTAGTGAAGCGTTCAAAGCTACTGATTGCATATTGAATAGATACAGGCACATTAACCTCTGCCATTTTGAGGTGAATCTTCTGAAAACAGTATTTAATCATAATTTCCTTCGGTGACTGACTTTGGTTATCTGCTTGTGTCTCAGGCTGTGGTGCCTTGCTCCGATTCAGAGTGGAATGAAGTAGCTCGCGTGGATCAGTAGATGGTGGTGTCGGGGTAGAATGCTCAGGTGACCCGTGCGATGGGGCAGATCTTCCTGCCGTCATTGTTTAGAATGGACGGGAGGGAATCTACTGATGCCAGCCGGCATCTCTCAGTCACCCACACACCCCAGCCCTGTCAATTGCACAGCAAGGGCTGCACAGTGGTGTTGCTGCCTCACAGTGCCAGAGACCCAGGTTCGATCCAGACTACGAGTGCTTGTCTGTACGGAGTTTGTACGTTCTCCCCGTGGTGACCTGTGTGGGTTTTCTCCGGGCGCTCAGGTTTCCACCCACACTACAAAGATCCAAAGACGTACAGGCTTGTAGGCAAGTTGGCTGGGTAAAATTGTAAATTGACCCTAGTGTGTGTAGGATAGTGTTGGTGTGCAGGGATCATAGCTCTGCCAACTCTCACGCATTGAGCGTGAGACACACGCATTTCACTCAATTCTCACGCTCTCACGCTGATCACAGAATTTACGTCTTCAGTTGTCGCCGACTGTTGTTGACGTAGGTCGGGTCCAGATTTCTCACTCTCCACTCTCACCCAATGTTGGCAGCCCTGGGATCGCTGGTCAGTACGGACTTGGTGGGCCGAAGGGCCTGTTTCCGCACTGTATCTCTAAACTAAACTAAACTAAACTGAACTCCTTGGGTTTTGCTTTTGCAGCCTTACTCTGGGGTTCAGGAGACAGCAACTAAGTGAGCAACAACTAAGCTGCACCCAATCATCTGCACTTTGAGTCATAGAGTGTGAAAACAGACCCTTCGGCCCACCTTGCCCATGCCAACCAACATGCCCCATCTACACCAGTCCCAACTGCATGCATTTGGCCCATATCCCTCTAACCTATCTTTCCAAATGTAATTTTTTTTACTCTTGATTCTTTTCTCTTCGTTTGGCATCACTGTGTTTCATAACAGTAAGAAAGCAGAGCTTATACATCAAGTCAGTCCTCCTTCAAGAAGTTTCAGACACAACAAAACCAATGCGTTGCTCATTATTTTCTTTAATTACTGCAAAACTGTATCTGGTGTGATTATAATCACGGCACAATGCTGTTGTGCTTCCCTCTTTATCTATCTTTGATTATGTGTGACTTTTTATTTGAGGAATCAAGTGAGATGAATGAAAGATGAAAGAAAATATTTTCGTCATCAAGGAACGAGTATGACATTGGTGGAACTGGAACAGGGGTGCATGTTATATTGAAGGATGGGTGTGACAGGGTGAATGGCTATTCAGTTCAACATAAACCTTTGTTAAAACTGTAAAATGACCTCTTGTGTAGGAAGGAACTGCAGATAGACACAAAATGCTGGAGTAACTCAGCGGGACAGGCGGCATCTCTGGAGAGAATGAATGGGTGACGTTTTGGGTCGAGACCCGTCCTCAGACTGGGACCTATCATCCCAGTGGGATCCCACTGGGACATGTGTCTATCATGAACGAGAGCCCTGTTTGTTGGGGCGGCACAGTGGTGCAGAACTAGAGTTGCTGCCTTACAGCACTAGAGATCCAGTATCAATCCCGACTAAGGCGCTGTCTGTACGGAGTTTGTACGTTCGCCCCGTGAGTTTCCCCCAGGTGCTCCAGTCTCCTCCCACATTTCAAAGACATACCGGTTTGTAGGTTAATTGGCTTCGGTAAAGATTGTAAATTGTTCCTAGTGTGTAGGATAGTGCTAGTGTATGGGGATCGCAGGTCGGCGTAAACTCGGTGAGCTGAAGGGCCTGTTTCCACACTATCTCTAAACTAAACTCTATAAAACAATAGAAAAGGATATTAAAAGAACATGACTTTAAGGAAATAATTTGACAGATAGTGGACTGTAGTTCGCAAAACTCTCAGCTTTTGTGAAACTGTATCTGACATGCAAAGTATTTCCCACACACATATAAAATCTCTTGGAAATTTTCCTGGATGAAATCACATTATTGCTTTGATACATATGCATATGTTTCAAATAAAGAAACAGATGGCAATTTATCATGTTGATAATTCAGCTGGTAATCATCTGCGGTATATTTTAATTCATCCCCAAAATCTATTCTTAATGCTGTTTAGCAAATATCCAGCTGTTCTCAGCACATTATTGGGTATTTGTGTATCTGACATAACATATCCAACAGCCTTATTTTAGACTTTAATAAAATCAGTATCAATGATCATCACATCCACCCCAAATCAATTGCTGATAGCAAAAAGCAAGGAGATTTAATGAAGATAAATCTAAAATGGCAGTAATTGAAAGTTGGATCGCCATATACGTCCCAATAAACAAAATTGAATCTCCCTGGTAAAATGGAAATCACATACAAAGGCAATTACAGCATCATTTTCTTTATTAAATGGTGAACATGTTCTTCTGAACTTTATCTAAGATTATGAATGAGTGTAAAGTGAGCTGTTGGGAAGTAAATACAGATTAATTAAAACAAGGAACATTTGCATTTATATAGCACCTGTAAAGTGGTTAAATGTCCCCAGGGACACATTACTGGAATACACTCATCCAGAGGTTTAGTTTGGTTTGGTTTAGAGATACAGAGCAGAAACCGAGTCCGTGCCGACCTCGCGCACTTACACTATCCTAGGTGATGCCGCCTAGTTGTCACTTGCGGGCGGAGCACCAAGGCAAATTCCTTGTATGTGAATACTTGGCCAATAAACTTATTAATTCATTCATTCATTCACACTAGCAACAATTTACATTTATACTAAGTCAATTAACCTACACACCTGTACGTCCTTGGAGCGTGAGAGGAAACAGGAGCATCTGGACACACGGAACTGCAGATGCTGGTTTAAACAAAAGACACAAAGTGCGGGAGGAACTCAACGGGTCAGGCAGCATCTCTGGAGGACATGGATCGGTGATATTTCGGGTTGGCTGATTTCCCCAATCTGCCACGCACTTTAAGAACTGACGCATCCCTTAAAGTAATCGCCTTCTCAAGTGGAACCTGGTTTGAAGGACACACAGTCCAGATTAAGGGGGGGAAGTTAATAAACATCTGAGACCTTTGTTTAAAGGTGGCGCAAAATTAAGTCAGGTGTTCCAGTCAATCTACATTGTAGGTGCTACAGTTGCTTTGGCTTAGAATTTCTGTCTATATTAATGGATTCATTACACAATATTAACTCATTAGTCTAAGATGACCACCTGTCATTGTGGTGCTTGACATTAGCTGGAGTGATGAGGGTATCACTGTGATTGCCAGTGCACACTTCAACAGTAAAAGGATTCATCAGTCACCCTGACACCTACTATCCTTGATACAGGTTGCACAATGTCAAGTCCACTCACATTTATATCAATACCTGACCACCGCTAATTCAAAGTTGAGAAGAGTCCAGGTTATAATGAGTGTGCGCGAGGCTGGTGTGAAATTACAAACTGCGGCAGCAAGGCAATGCCTTTCTCTTTCGTGACTGACATGTCAAGGGGAATAATATCTACTTCAGATTCTATGAAGTCACCCGCTTCAGTTGATGGATCGCGCACATTCTTTGACCCCCAAACTAACTTTGAAACGGGAAGCAGAGCAGAAGGAGAGGCCAATTTTATTTCAGATTATCCATAAATCTGTGCCCTCTGATGCGATTGTCTCATCCACCGGAAACTCCTTGTGAAGATGAACCATGAAATTATGGAGTAGCCATATGGGCGGAGGAGGGGGGTGTAAAGGATGCGGTTTCACGGAATGAAAGGACTACTGAGAAGGAGATTTAAAAAAATTGCTTCCAATGGAAGATTAAAATGAGGTTAAGGAGGAACGCAGGGAGAGAGTTAGAGGGTGGAGGGGAAGCATTAGTTCATACGTTCACTAGTTATAGGAGGAGAGTTAGGCCATTCGGCCCCTCAAGGGGGACACAGTGGTAGAGTTGCTGCCTTGCAGTACAAGACACCTTGGGTTTGATCCTGACTTTAGGTCCTGCCTGTGTGGAGTTTGTTCGTTCTCCCAGTGACCTGCATGGGTTTTCTCCAGGAGCTCCGGTTTCCTCCCACACTCCAAAGACACACCGGTTTGTAGGCTAATTGGCTTGATAAAATTGTAAGTATGTCCCGTGTGTGTAGAATAGTAAGCAGGGATTGCTGGTCGGCGCGGACTCATGGGGCTGAAGGGCCTGTTTCCACACTGTATCTCTAAACTAAACTAAACTAAACTAAAGTCTACTCTGCCATTCAATCATGGCTGATCTATCTTTCCCTCCTCAACCCCATTCTCCTGCCTTCTCCCCATAACTCCTGCAATGTGGAGAATTCAATGTCCAGCCTGTTGGACCCAAGTGGAATGTGAGGTCCTGTTCCTCTAGTTAATACGTGGCCTCAAGCTGGTAATGTTGGAGGCCAAGCACAGAAAGGAACCCCTACTAACCCCCCCCCCCCCCCCCACGCACACATTCTTCCATCATATCCCATTTACCCAGCTCCTTTCTCTTCCTCGATTTCTCATCTCCCATCCTCAAGTCCCCCATTCCCCCTTTTATCCCCATCTTTCCCCTCTCCCCCTCGTCTTCCACCATTCCCCGCATTCTCTCCTCCCCTCTGCTGACACCCTATTGGTTGCGCTCACATGTTATAGGAGTAGAATTAGGCCATTCGGCCCATTGAGTCCACGCCGCCATTCAATCATGGCTGATCTCTGCCTCCTCATCCCATATCTGTCTATCTCTGCCTTAAAAATGTCCACTGACTTGACCTCCACAGCCCTCTGTGGCAATGAGTTCCACAGATTAACTACCCTCTGACTAAAGAAGTTCCTCCTCACCTTCTTTCTAAAAGAGCGCCCTTTAATTCTGAGGCTATGACCTCTGGTCCTGGACCTTAGGTCTCCCCTCAACCTAAACTCCAGCGAGTAGAGGCCCAGTGCCGTGAAATACGGACAAAATCAATCGTCTCCTTTTCAGCTCTCCCCATTGCCACCTACACCACCCATCTACAGTTCCTTCCGACGCATTCGACACCTTCCTGTTCTGCAATTGTTTAAGACAAAAACATTGAGGGGCAGCAGAATGGTACAGCGGTAGAGCTCCAGAGTCCCGACTTCGTTTTCGACTACGGGCGCTGCCTGTACGGAGTTTGCACGTTCTCCCCATGACCGCACGGGTTTTCTCCGGGTACTCCGATTCCTCCCCCCCCCCCTCATTCGAAAGACGTGCAGGTTTGCTGTTTAAATGGCTTCTGGTAAATTGTCCCCTAGTGTGTAGGATGGAACTGGTGCGCGGGCGATCGCTGGTCGGCACGGACTCGGCGGGCTGAAGGGCCTATTTCCATACTGTATCTCTAAAAACAAACTAAAATTCATCGCTCACAACGCTGTATTATAGAATTTGTTTTAAAACATCGTAATTGCCTTTTGCATTCCATTCATTAGCGGTGATATAGTTTGCGCTATAATTTACCTCATAACCACTTACACAGCAGGTCACTGAACACAAGACCTTGTTCTCAACTGGATATTCTCCATACATCATTATAGCACAGCAATAGCTACAGTGATTTACATGATGTATTAGATACAGTACTTCACAGACTTGTTAACAAGACTTCAAGATAAAATATTCAAATTTACATATAAAATTATACAAATGTAATGTTGCTGCCATATCAGGATAGCTGGATTAATAAAGGGCTACAAATCATTACTGCGGCTTGCAAAAAAAAGGAAGTGGAATTATTGACAGTGAAAGATTGAAAGTGGTAGTTAAATTTAGGTAACAAAGGGGCTATTAGCAACGCCATTAATGCAATATTTTGTGAATGCATTCGGAAAAAGGCATCGCAAATCTTTATCACATGATAAATTCCCGTAATGCTCTATTAAGTACAGCGGCAGTTTGGCCGAAATTATAAATGATTCTTCCAGCTCCGGTTTCAGGATGGGAGAAATACAGAACAACTGATTTATTTCAGAATGATTTAAGGATTAGAATGATCCAAGGTGAAGTGGGGATTTACCAGAAGAACAACAGTTTATCAGAGCACTTAATGGAATTTCAAATTGACCCATAGTTGATGCGTGGAATGAAAGTGTGTTATTACAAGGAAAGCTTGCATTGATGCAGCACCGGTCACCGTCCCAGGGCGTGACAAACTTCAGGGCGGCACGGTGGCGCAGCGGTAGATTCGCTGCCTCACAGCGCCAGAGACCCGGGTTAGATCCTGACCACGGGTGCTGTCTGAACGGAGTTTGCACGTTCTCCCCGTGACCGCGTGGGGTTTCTCCGGTTTCCTCCCACATTACAAAGACGCGCAGGTTTGCACGTTGTGTAGGAACGACCTGCAGATGCTGGTTCACAGCGAAGATAGACACAAAATGCCAGAGTATTTACTCCAACATGTAGTATCTATCTTAGGTTAATTGGCTTCTGTAAACCGGCCCTAGTGTGCAGGATAGAACTGGTGCACGGTCAGCCTGGACCCGGTGGGCCAAAGGGCCTGTTTCCATGCTGAATCTCTAAACTAAAGAAAATGAAATATTCTGGAATCTCATTCATTGTGGTGATATTTGGGGAACTTTGATGAAGCACGTGTGCCCATTTGTCATGGATGAGATGAGCCGAAAGACCAGTTTCCACACTGCAAACTCCATGATGCCATGCTGTTAGCAAGGACAATAGAAGTTGTCCAACAGGCAGAGGTGTCATTAGGTTCTTACCTGTTGCCATAACAATGTTAGCTAGCTGCACCACTGTGAATAACGTGTGGGCATAGAAACAAGGAACTGCAGATGCTGGTTTACAAAACAAGACACAAAATGTTGGAGTAACTCAGTAAGTCAGGCAGCATCACTGGAGAAGAAAGGAATGGATGACGTTTTGGGTCGGGACCCTTCCTCAGTGCCTGTTCCAACTCGCTGATGGTTAGGACCCCAGTTGGAAGTGGTCACGGGAATGAACAACTTGCACTAATTACATTTTACACCTGGGGGGGACAAGGGGGACACACATCCCGCCATGCTTTGAGAGGTGGGGGACAATTTTGTAATCCGGACTTTATCAGACTAAGGGCTGAATCGGCCCGTTCGCGGGGCTTTCTGTCCTGAACCAGTTCAACAGCGCTTTCAGGATAACGGAAGATCAGAGCCAAAATGTCAATAAAACACCGTATTTCCAAAAACATTCAGGGAAGGAGCACCAGCAAAATATTTTACAAAATCTGTGCAAAGCAAGCACGGCAGATATTTAACCAGAGTGAAACCAATACCTCTTTGGAGACATGTTAATGATGAGTGGCACATGGTATAAGACATCATCATGCATTGTTGGGAGCAAGAGAATGATAGCACAATTACAGAGAGAGGGGAGATTAAGATGTGAATTACACAGAAGCAAAAACATGACAGGGGAGAGTGTAATTTGAAAAAAAAAATATATATATATATATCAAAGGCATAATTTATGTGTCAAAATAGTATTCCCCAAATTGATCAGATTAGACAGCATCTTTCCACTTCATTTAATCCCCGTTCAATTACACATGGAAAATGACGTTTTTGGCTAATATTTCTGGCATGTAGACTTTGGATGACAGTCGCTAATACCAGCAGACAGTAATAGGAAGTTGGAAGCAGAATTCATTCACTGCTGTTGCCTTTGTTAACCCCTAATTTACCCAAGTGTGGCTGGCAAGAGTAGCGTGTCATTTAGTGAATTAAACCCGACTCTGAGAATTCTTCCTCTATTGGGAGGAAGACAGGGTAACATCAAAATAGACACAAAATGCTGGAGTAATACCCCTGTCCCACGGTACGAGTTCATTCCAAGAGTTCTCCCGAGTTTGCCCTGATTCGAACTCAGAGATTTATGGTAATGGCCACTCGTCAGTACTCGGGGCTCTGGTGGACATTTTTCATCATGTTGAAAAATCTTCACGAGTCTTCCCGTGCTTACCTGCCGTTATCGAGTCTTCCCGAGTACCTGCCTTTAGCGCTAAGAGACATCCCTGAGCTCCGACGTACCCGCTAGGTTCGTTCTCCGTGCTTGATTTTTGATTTTGGTTACCAAAGCCACGAGTTTGATTTTTTAAAAACTCGGGAGAGCTCTTGGAATGAACTCCTACCGTGGGACAGGGCTATTACTCAACGGGACAGGCAGCATCTCGCGAGAGAAGGAATGGGTGGCGTTTCGGGTTGAGACCCTTCTTCGGACTGAAAGTCACGGGAAAGGCATCGGGAAACAAGAGATATAGATGATGATGTCGAGAGATTTAGAACAAATGAATGAAAGATGTGCAAAAAAAGAGATGCTGCCTGTCCCACTGAGTTACTCCAGCATTTTGTGTCTTGCTGTGACCTAGCTGAGGCCTCGAGTACGCAGGGACTACTCTCAAGCATTAAGGAGAGTTACAAACACCTCCTAGGACCTCGTGTCAACTATGCTGCGAGTATGAGTTGAGGTCAAACTCTTCTAAACTCGCCAATTAGGTCGGCGCAGTGGGACAGCCCCTTTAGCATCTCACCTCTGGGCAGCTCCTCACCTCACGCTCTGCAACCCAGGTTTGATCCTGACCTCCACTGCTGTCCATGTTTACTAGTTGACCCTGTGATTTGTCGGATTCCTCTGTGGGCTCTGGTTTCCTCCCACTTGCTGAAAAGTCAAGAATGACCCATTCCTTCTCTCCCGAGATGCTGCCTGTCCCACTGAGCTACTCCAGCATTTTGTGTCTATCTTTGGGTTGGAGAATGGTTTGGACACTGTACATTGTCACTAGTGTTCCCAGTCTACAAAAGGATGCAATGGGACTGCACTTACTCAAAGAATACTAGTTTTGAAACGTTTTCAGTGGCAACATTAATCTAGTCCTCACAGTGAGAATGCAGCAGATTCAAGCCAGGTGTTAATGCAAAACTGCATCATTCATCCAAAACAAAATGCTGGAGGAACTCAGCTGGCCAAGCAGCATCTGTGGGTGATACACAAAATTGCTGGAGAAACTCAGCGGGTGCAGCAGCATCTATGGAGCGAAGGAAATAGGCGACGTTTCGGGCCGAAACCCTTCTTCAGACTGTGGGTGAATGGACAGACGATATTTCGAGATGGGACCCTCTTTCACATGTTTTTTACTCAAGATTCCAGCATCTGCTGATCATTGTGCCAGCACCATGCATCTGTTGCACATCAATAATAATGGTTAACATTATAATTTTAAATCTTTAATGATTCATAACCAATGTTAATTTTGAATTACAATGTACATTTCACAGTGGGAAATGAAATCCTTTGCATTGCTTACTAAGCATTAAATTCCCAATCGAATGCAAATATAATCATTAATTTCATGTAATACAAAGCACATGCTGTTAAATAAGAGAGAATTCAGATTAATCAATCAATTATTAATTGCACATTATGATTATTCAAGTTCATTTTCCAACAATCAAATCAAGGCACGGTGCACATTAGAACCTTAATATAATATTCATGTGAAAGTTATGCTTATTTAAAAAAAAATTGTCAGTGGAAATTTATCTTCCATTTGATCAACTCGCTTCATGAGAATTAGTTAACCAGCTGATGGGGGTTCTCACTAACTTGTCTAAAAGGTCTGTCCGTTGAAGAGGAAAATATTTCATTTGTTGCATTAACGGAGTTTGTACGTTCTCCCTGTGACCGCGTGGGTTTTCTCTGAGATCTTCGGTTTCCTCCCACGCTACAAAGGTGTGCAGGTTTGTAGGTTAGTTGGCTTGGTGTAAATGTAAAATTGTCCCTAGTGTGTGTAGGGATACTGTTAGTGTGCGGGGACCGCTGGTCGGTGCAGACTCGGTGGGCCGAAGGGTCTAAACTAAACTAATTTTAACCACTGGTTTTCATATTTGTGATCAGACATTTTCATAAGTTCATAACTTATAGCAGCGGAATTAGGCCATTCGGCCCATCAAGTCTACTCCGCCATTCAATCATGGCTGATCTATCTTTCCCTCAACCCTGCTAGATTCTTGATTAGCAAAGTTGTCAGGGGTTATGGGGAGAAGGCAGGAGAATGGGGTTGAGGGGGGGATGATGGATCAGCCTTCTCCTGCCTTCTCCCCATAACCCTGAGACCCTTCATAGTCATGGAAACAAATCTCCTGTGCAGCTCGGTGGCGCAGCAGTAGAGCTACTGCCTTACAGCGCCAGAGACCCAGGTTCGATCCCGACTACGGGAGCTTGCCTGTACGGAGCTCGTACGTTCTCCCCCTGACTTTACTCTGAGATTTTCTGTTTTTCTCCCACACTCCACCAAGACGTACAAGTTGTAGGTTAATTGGCTTGGCATAAATGTAAATTGTCCCCAATTTGTGTAGGATAGTGTTAATGTTCAGTGTGGAATCGGTAGGTGTTTCCGCGCTCTAAACTAAACCTGCTATTTAATGAAATGGGAAGCCAGACACTTGAGCTATTTCTTTAGAAGTGAATTTACTATTTCATATATTTAAGAAATAACTGGAGATGCTGGAAAAATCGAAGGTTTCGACCCCAAATGTCGCCTATTCCTTTCCTCCACAGATGCTGCCTCACCCGCTGAGTTCCTCCAGCATTCGTGTCTACTTACTATTTCACCTCCTCAGTCTGTCAATGGGCTATCACTACACACCACTTATGCCTGTTAAAGATAATGGCTAGCATCTCATGTTGGGCAGGTAACACTAATGCTTTTTAAACAGGTTATGTAACTCTCGTGGGAAACTCACTCACAATGCCGAATTAAAACACAACTTACAGCTTCTGCTTCTGAAAGGTCACGTTTGACTGTCAATCCTATTTTCTTTCCCCCCTCTCAATGCATTGAAAAACTTGTTGTACACCATACCCCGTTAATAAACAAGGTGAGTAGAAGAGTGTTTGCGATTGTAATTGATGCAGATGTGGCTCCCTGGTTTCTACAGCCCTGTTGTGTAGCCTGTGTAATAAGGAACTGCAGGTGCTGGTTGAAACCGAAGTTAGACACAAAACGCTGGAGTAACTCAGCGGGACAGGCAGCATCTCTGGAGAGAAGGAAGGGGTCGAGACTCTTCTTCAGTCTTGACTTGAAACGTCACCTTCTCTCCAGAGATGCTGCCTGTCCCGCTGAGTTACTCCAGCTTTTTGTGTCTACCTTCTGTTGCGTAGCCTGTTCCTCAGCTCATCAATAATGTAGTCTCAATTACCAGACTCTTCTACACCAAGTTCTGGGAATGATAGATCTGACGACACAGTGATTTCAAAAATAGTATTAAATCTCTGATTAGATTTTTCCGCAAAACCTTCACACACGCACACACACTAACACACACACTAACGCACACGCACACACACACGCACACACACACACACTAACACACACACTAACGCACACACACACGCACACGCACACACACACGCACACACACGCACACACACACACACTAACACACACACTAACACACACACACACACGCACGCGCACACGCACACACAAAACGATCAACAGGTTGTTCATATACTTGGAACTAGCTGCATATGAAAATAACCCATTATTCTAAATCAGTGGTTATGTGAAATAAGACTTGCCTTATTCTTTATTGTATGACTTTTGTTTTACATTGCAACGTGTGGTTTAATGGCTGCTGCCAATAATTGCGCTTCTTTCCATTGTCGCTGTATTGCCTCCTTTATCCAATAACTCTATTTGCTTTTGAAGAACACACTGCAGCAGATGGAAAGGATTTTTCTGACCTCAGGCAGCTCAGAGCACTTTAAAGTCAATGAAGTATTAAATGTATAATTAGATCTTGCAGGCAAAGCCCTCCTGAAATACGGCCATTAGTTTGTTATGATTCCCTGAAGTAGTTATATTTGAAAACAGACCATCATTCTAAATCAATAGTTATGTAAAATAAGACTTACTTTATTCTTTATTCTCATCTCTAGTTGTAGGAGATAATTTAATGCATGCTGACAACAGTATTGTTACTGTTCCGACAGGTCATTTCATTTCTCAAGATATTCAGGGGTGGCATGGTGGCAAACTTGCTGCCTCGCGGTGCCAGAGACCAGTGTTCGATCCTGCCCTCTGTGTGGAGTTTGCACGTTCACCCGGTGACCATGTGGGTCTGCTGCCTTACAGCGTCAGAGACCAGTGTTCGATCCTGCCCTCTGTGTGGAGTTTGCACGTTCACCCGGTGACCGTGTGGGTCTGCTGCCTTACAGCGTCAGAGACCAGTGTTCGATCCTGCCCTCTGTGTGGAGTTTGCACGTTCTCCCGGTGACCATGTGGGTCTGCTGCCTTACAGCGTCAGAGACCAGTTCGATCCTGACCTCTGTGTGGAGTTTGCACGTTCTCCCGGTGACTGTGTGGGTCTGCTGCCTCACAGCACCAGACCCGGGTTTGATCCCGACTACGGGTGCTGTCTGTACGGAGCCTGTACTTTCTCCCCGTGACCTGCGCGGGTTTTCTCCGGGTGCTCCGGTTTCCTCCCACACTCTAAAGATGTACAGGTTTTGTAGGTTAATTAGCTTTGGTTAAACAAAAAAGATTGTAAATTGTCCCTAGTGTGTAGGATAGTGCTAGTATACGGGGTGATCACTGGTCGGTGCAGACTCGGTGGGCTGAAGGGCCTGTTTCTCAAACAAATTCTGCTTATAGTAATCACCTTATAATAATATAAACATCAGTAAACATATTAAAATAAATACATCCAAATTGGAGTCTTGTGAATTGTGATTATCGGTTAATGCAGCATATGATTGTGCACAGAGTGGAGGATGTTTGTTTCCTCATTTTGGAATTAGAATCACACTAAGGCAGGGATTGCTGTACAGTTTACATTATCATCTCACACTAGGTGGTGCTGTACTACAGATAGTAACCAGTGGTCCAGTTATTCCACGCTGATCATTCTTTATGTTTAAGAAGGAACTGCAGATGCTAGAAAGTCGAAGGTACACAAAAAAGCTGGAGAAACTCAGCGGGTGCAGCAGCATCTATGGAGCGAAGGAAATAGGCAACGTTTCGTGCCGAAACCCTTCTTCCATTCTTTAGTTTAGTTTAGAGATACAGCGCTGCAACAGGCCCTTCGGCCCACCGAGTCCAACTATCCCTGCACATTAACACTATCCTGCACACACTAGGGACAATTTACTTTTGCACCAAGCCAATTGAGCTACAAACCAGCATGTCTTTGGAGTGTGGGAGGAAACTGAGGATCTCGGAGAAATCCCACGCGGTCACGGGGAGAACGTACAAACTCCGTTCAGACAGCACCCGTAGTCAGGATCGAACCTGGGTCCCTGGCGTTGTGAAGCAGCAGCTATACAGTTGCGCCAATGTGCCATAGGGAAGTAACGTGCAGATTTGTAGTTTAATTGGCTTCAGTAAGTTGTAAAAGTGTATCTAGTGTGTAGGATAATCAACTGATTACGTTAATCTCTTCCCCTGATAATCAAGATATTACAAACTATCTCTGGACGGAATCTCCACAGACTCAGCACCCTGAGAATAATTAACAGTGAACAGTCAATATAATACACCGATGGGAAGCAAACTGCCAGACTAATTGCCACAGGGAATCCAGAACACACTGCGCACGATACGCCCGATATCTTGTCAGAACTGTACGGCTGAGAGAATTTTCAATGCATGGAGCTGCATTAGTGTGGTGCTACCCTCTCATTCCTCCCACACCACATCCCACTAAGTCCAGTCAAAGACAATGGTCAGGCAATGTGTGTGGGAAGGAACTGCAGATGCTGGTTTACACTAAAGATGGGCACAAAGTGCGAAGGCAACTCCATGGGTCAGACAGCATCTCTGGAGAGAAGGAATAGGTGATGTTGCGGGTCGAGACCCTTCCTCAGTCTGAAGAAGGGTCTCGACCCGAAACGTCACCTATTCCTTCACTCCATAGATGCTGCCTCACCCGCTGAGTTTCTCCAGCATTTTTGTCTACTTTCGATTCTTCCAGCATCTGCAGTTCTTTCGTAAACAAGGTAACACAGTGGGCCAGGCAGCATCTCTGGAGAGAAGGAGTAGGTGACGTTTCGGGTCTGAAGAAGGGCATCGACCCAGGGATGCTGCCTGACCCGCTGAGTTACTCCAGCAATTTACTGTCAGTCTGGCTTCTGTGGTGATAGCCTCTCAGCAAAATGGCAGTAGCTGGCGAGAATTTGCAACAGATCAGCACGCCAGCAAAGCTGACTCATTGTGGAATAACGTAGTGCTGATCGTCATGTGTCCATTCCCTCCACAGATGCTGCCTGACCCACTGAGTTCTCCTTTTAACTGCAAAGTGAAACTTGTCAACCCTGTTCTCCAAACCTCAACATTAAACATCTCAAATCTTTGGGGGAGTTTCAGAAATAACTTTAAGGTGACACACAACACTGCTGTAATGCAATTCAAATGTTGGAAAGTCAATTTCCAGCGCTGTTTCTCCCTCCAACATAGCTGCCTGCTCTGTGACATAATGTGAGCTGATTTCTTTCAAATCTTGGATTAACAAGTATTAAAATTCACATGCCAGATGCCAGTTTATGAGATTGTTTTAGCCAGACACATTCCTGCAGGAATAAAAGGGTCAATAGATACATAGAAAATAGGTGGAGGAGTAGGCCACTCGGCCCTTCGAGCCAGAACCGCGTTTGTCAAAAGGACCATTCTATTTTAATTGCTGTCATTATCTTGCTCACACTAGTCATAGAGTGCGGAAACAGGCCCTTCATCCCAACTTGCCCACGCCAACCAACTTGCCCCACCTACACTAGTCCCACCTGACTGTGTTTGGCCCATATCCCTCTAAACCTGTCCTATCCATGTACCTGCCCAAAGATTTATTAAACATTGTGATAGTACCTGCCTCACCAGCCTCCTCTGGCAGCTTGTTCCTTACACCCACTGCCCTTTGTGTAAAATAAGTTGCCCCTCAGGTTCCTATTAAATATTTCCTCCTTCATCCTAAACCTACGTCCTTAGGTTCTCGACTCCCCTACTTTGGGTAAAAACTTTATGTTATTTATTCCCCTCTCAAACCATATACATGTGATGTTGCCGTGTGAAAATGTTTGGCTTACCCAGCATTACACCAATGGTCGTCTTGAGCTCGTCTGAGTTCATCGATGATGTTGAAAGTGCTCTGAACATGGAGGCTTCACTTTCAAGACTTGCTATTTAATGTCAAGTAGGATCTTATTGAGGACTCGCAAAGCTGATGTGCAATCCTCAATGAGTGATTTAATGCTCTAAAATGGGCCTGACCCACGAGGCGACTTTGGGCGACTACCAGGGACTAGTTTTAATGGAATTCACCTGTGACATCTGGCGACAACCTACCACAGTTCCTACGACAACCTACGTCAGCAAAAATTGTCGCCACTGTCGCCAAAAAATTTTCAACATGTTGAAAATTTTGCGGCAGTCGCCTGTAGTTGCCCAAAAAATCACCTAAGTGGGACAGGCCCATAAGTGTTAACAATGATTGAGCCTCTGGGATGGAGACTGGTTGAAGCTTTAGGAGATGAGGGGTGATGATCTTATTGAGGCATCACCTCCAGGCACTGTGAGATGTGTGGCAAAGATTTGTGGCGCTTTTCATGTTCATGTTCATAAGTTCGTTTTTTTGTTTGTTTGTTCGTTCGTTCCGATTAAGGCGCCGTGCACACGGCAGCCAGCCAACAGTCGCTTGTCGTTTTTCCTTTTTTCACTTTTAATTTAATTTTAATTTCAAGTTTCCATCTACCTTGTTGTGTGCTGCAACTGTTGGCAGAACCATTTTCCCTCCCGGGATGAGTAAAGTTCTATCGTATCGTACATGCGTGATTACGGTGAGACACAGGTACAGTAATAAATCTTCCTTGCGGCAGCTCCTCAGGCAGATAGACTCAGACAAGCGACAAAACACAAATTATTGCGTATATGTGTCGGAAGGAACTGCAGGTGCTGGTTTAAACTGAAGAGAGGCACAAAAATCTGGAGTAACTCGGCGGGTCAGGCAGCATCTCCGGAAAAAAGGAATAGGTGATGTTTTGGGTCGAGACCCTTCTTCAGACTGAGAGTCAGCAGAAAGGGAAATGAGAGATATAGACGGTGATATAGAGAGATATAGAACAAATGAATGAAAGATATGCAAAAAAAGTGACAATGATAAAGGAGACAGGTCATTGTTAGCTATGTTCTAGGTGAAAACGAGTTACAGACAATGAGACTCAACAAGACGACTTTGAAGCTGGTACAACATGCGGGTTACTTGAAGTTAGAGAAATCAATATTCATACTGCTGGGTTATAAGCTGCCAAGCAAAATATGAGGTGCTGTGTTGAGTTTACTTGAGTTACTTGAGTTGCTTTTCACTGTACCTTGTAAACGTGACAATAAACTAAACTCGACTAAACTCAATAACTTGATAATAACATTCTAAACTTTCTATTAAACCCCATGTATAAAGGTATTGCTGGCTGGGAAGGTGATTTCTTACCTGCTGCAGCTTTACAGCCCAGATAATGGCAATAACACTGCAAATAAATATACAATAATCAAGAACACAACAGATTACCAGCTGTATTAGGTAACCCGACCATTATACTCCAAACTAAAGCATGTAATGCAAGCAATACAACGTTCACAGTGTGGGATTCATTCCTAGAGATGTGCTCCATCAGCTGTCACAGTCAACTGGAGACTCCTTCTCACTCACACAGTTCAAGGGGACAGAGTCCACGGTGCAAGGAGATAATCGACAGCTTGAGATAATACTTACCAGTACTCTCTACATCCACTTTTTTCATTTGTCTCCTTATTCTTATTAAGCCATTCAGCCCATCAAATCCATGCTGGCTCCTGTCGGGGGAACCCCATCAGTCTCCCTTTATAATGTAACTTCTTTTCTTTAGTTTAGTTTTTGAGATACAGCGTGGAAACGGGCCCTTCGTCCCACCGAGTCCGCGCTGACTAGCAATCCCCGCACACTAACACTACCCTTCGCACACTAGGGACAATGTACATTTATACCAAGCCAATTAACCCACAAACCTGTACGTCTTTGGAGTGTGGGAGGAAACCGGAGATCTTGGAGGAAACCCACGCGGTCACGGGGAGAACGTACTAACTCCGTACAGACAGCACCCATAGTCGGGATTGAACCTGGGTCTCTGGTGCTGTGAGGCAGCAACTCTACCGCTGCACCACCGTGACGCCTCTTCTCCCTCTCTCACCTGCCCATTAACTCCTCTTTGATACTTTTGTCACATCTGCATCGTTAGGTAACTTACTGTGAGCAACTAACATAGCAGCACATCGGGATGTGGGAGCTCCCAGGGTAAATCCATGAGGAATGAGAGAGAGAGAGAGAGAGAGAGCTTACAGTCCACAAGGACAACATCCATGAGAAGGATCAAATCAGGTCCTGATGCACATAATGGAACATCTGGGTATACCCATTTTATCTGGATTTTGCTGTGCATCATCTTTTTTTTTGTAGCGCTTTTAGCTTTAGAGTTACAGCACGGAAACAGGCCCTTCAGCCCAGTGACCACTGATTACCCATTCACACCAGTTCGATGTTGTTCCACTTTCTCATTTACTGACTACACACGAGGGGTAATTTACAGGGACCAGTTAACGTGCAAACCCGCACGTCTTTGAGATGTCGGAGGAAACCCACCCAGTTGCAGGAAGAACGTGCAAACACCACACAGACAGCACCCGAAGTCAGGATCGAACCCGGGTCTCTGGTGCTGTGAGGCAGTAACTCTACCAGCTGTGCCACTCCGCCTCCCTTATGTTCTTTTTCTTTTTTGAAAGCTTTTGAGTTTTTGGATTTTTTGAAAGCTAATCCTCCAACCTCATCAACTGCATCCAGTGTTCCAGGAAGGGACTCCTGTATGTAACTCATCGGCAAGTCTAAAATGTGGCATCCAGCGCTTCCTACCCAATGCCAAACTTAGGAGCTTCTCTGAACAGAGAATATCAGGCCCATGAGCAGAGAGCGTCATCACATCCCAGCTAATAGGGAAGTAGGGGTATTGGGAATGAAAAAGTCCAGCTGATTGAGAGGTGTGGTGGAGTAGAGAGGACAGGGGGGAACCTCAATGAAGATAGACACAAAATGCTGGAGTAACTCAGCGGAACAGGCAGCATCTCTGGACTGAGTTGAATTTTGTTTATTGTCACGTGTACCGAGGTAAAATGAATGGCTTTTGTTGCGTGCTAACCAGTCAGCGGAAATACTATACATGATTACAATCGAGCCATCCCCAGTGTACAGATGCGTGATAAATGGAATAACGTTTAGTGCAAGATATGTTCTCAATTATATTAGCTCTTCAACAATATTTCACGAGCATCATAAAAGAAACATAGGCACTGGAAACAACATACTTTCAATTGCATAATTCTAACAGCAACGTGCAATTGAATCTACAGGAAGTAATATCCTAACAATGAAAACATTCAGCGTAAAACAAGGTTATCTCTGCACAGTTGGCATTGGTGCTGGTGAACCATAGCTGTTGCCATGCCACGCTCAACTAGAGTTTTTCTTTGTCCCCAAAATACATGAGTTTCTTCCATTGAATAATCAAATGCTTCAATGCCAACAGATGTCAGCACCTATTTAGTGAGATCAAATATACTTGAATTTGCGGAGAGGGGGAACATCGAAGGTCACTTATTAAGCTGCAATCCATGTGCGTGTATGTCTCGATTATCTCTCTTCGCAAAAACACATCAGCTCAGTATTTCTACGACCAAATGTGAGAAACCTGATCTAACCAATGCCCACAAGGACATGAGTAAGAAGGAACTGCAGAAGCCGATTCAAACCGAAGATAAACACAAAAAGCTGGAGTAACTCAGCATTTCTGGAGAGAAGGAATGGGTGACGTTTCAAACCTGAAGAAGGGTCTCGAACCGAAACGTCACCCATTCCTTCTCTCCAGAGATGCTGCCTGTCCCGCTGAGTTACTCCAGTATTTTTGTGTCTATCGTTGAGGTTTGATTACCACTTGGGGGTTTTGATTTATCATTCTTGGAAACCAACTGCACTGTTCTTACTGTACCTGACTGTGATCTTAACTGCTGTACAAAGAGCAGCTGACACTAAACACCATGGCAATGAGAAATAAAAATGGAAAATGCTGGGAACGTTCCTTTGCTCACCTTACTCCAGCTCTGTGTCAGGGCCGTTTGTTGTTGGAACCAGGTGTAGTCAAGATATCTGTGGCAGCCTGTGGGCTTAGAGTTGATACTGGTCACTAACTTAAACCATCACCTGGAGGTAGAGAAAAAGTACGGAAGTGTGAAAACACACAGCACCAGATTCAGGGACAGTTTCTTCCCAGCTGTTATCAGACACATGAATAATAATAATAATGGATGGGATTTATATAGCGCCTTTCTAATACTCAAGGCGCTTTACATCGCATTATTCATTCACTCCTCAGTCACACTCGGTGGTGGTAAGCTACTTCTGTAGCCACAGCTGCCCTGGGGCAGACTGACGGAAGCGTGGCTGCCATTCTGCGCCTACGGCCCCTCCGACCACCACCAATCACTCACACACATTCACACACATTCACACACAGGCAAAGGTGGGTGAAGTGTCTTGCCCAAGGACACAACGACAGTATCCAAGTGGGATTCGAACCGGCTACCTTCCGGTCGCCAGCCGAACACTTAGCCCATTGTGCCATCTGTCGTGTGAATCACCCCACCACAACCAGAGACCAGTCCGAAACTAATATCTACCCTCCAACTAGCCTTGATCGGACTTTGCTGGCTTTACCTTGCACTAAACGTTATTCCCTTATCTTGTATCTATACACTGTAAATCGTTCGATTGTAATCATGTATTGGCCCCATAGCAGAAGTGTCCACATCGCGGGGCTGGGAACTGGAAGTATCCTGAGCTAATTCTGCTACCACCATCATCTACTGTAACAAGCGATGGCTCCCACTGATTGTCGCCGGAAGCTTGCGTCCTTTTCAGGACGGACGATGACAGCGAGGTCAACGTTTGTAACAAGATGGACACGAAAAGAAGAAGAATCATGTATTATCTTGCTGCTGACTGGTTAGCATGAAACAAATGTTGTTCACTGTACCTCGGTACACGTGACAATAAACTAATCTGAATTGAGTGGTCAACATGTGAAAACAAAGTCTAAATTAGGATCAAAAAGATCATCAAATTATATTTCCCTGTCAGGCATTTGTCTGTCTGACTGAGGACAAGTCACCAATTTCACAATCAAAAATTCTCACTGCATTTTCCTGGAAAAACAGCCCTTCTTTGAAAGATGTTGCTGTGGTTTCTATTTCAATTGCTGTTTGAACAAACTTAGATTGTTTACTGTGATTCATTTGGCATTCCCTCCCTTATTGGCTGACTCAATAAATACGCTGCTCATTCAAATCTATCAAGATAGTCCGGGAGGGAGAGAGAAAATGCCCAGTCAAAACAGGCATTGAATTTAGACTTTAGAGAAACAACGCAGGAATGGGCTCTTCGGTCCACCAAGTCGGTGCTGACCAGCAATCCCCACACTGGGGACAATTTTATAATTTTTACCATAACCAAGTAACCAACAAACCTGTTTAAGAAAGAACTGCAGATGCTGGAGAAACTCAAAATTAGACAAAAATGCTGGAGAAACTCAGCGGGTGAGGCAGCATCTATGGAGCGAAGGAACGGGTGACGTTTCAGGTCAAGACCCTTCTTCAGACTGAACCTACAAACCTGTGTGTCTTTGGATCCCGAGCTGAAATGTCACCTAACCATGGCTCTCCATAGATGCAGCCTGACTTGTTGTGTTCCTCCAGCACTTTGTGTCTTTTTGTGCATGAACCAGCATCTGCAGTTCCTTGCTTAAACCACCTGTTGACAAAACCACCTCTACCACTGCCAAAAAGCTGGAGTAGCTCAGTGGATCAGGCAGCATCTCTGGAGAAAAGGAATTGGTGACGTTTCGGGTCGAGATCCCTTTTCAGATTATGTACTGACAATAAGACGCCATTTTGACTTGCCACAACATGACAGCCTTGTAAACACAATGCACAGAGATAATATATAATTTTAAAAAATCAATAAATTAATAACCCCAAAAAAGTCTTTAGTGCAACCAAAGGCGTTAATGTTCTGCAGTGTTGTAGGGATGAAGATGTTCTTAAACCTGTTCAGGGTTTTCAAACTCTTGTACCTTCTTCCCGATGGTAGGTGTGAAATGGGAGCATGATGTGAGTCTTTCGTGATGCTGGCTGCCTTTTTGAATTTCCTTTTTTTTTTTTTCATGTATATAGTTTTTTTCGATTATATTATTCGATTAGTTAACATTATGTCCTTGGAATCCAATGTATTCGTTCCCTGCGATAGAGCATAGAATAAAAGGACCGCACAAAACTGACTGCCGAGACGGAAACCACGTGGCTCATCGAGTCTGTTCTTGCTAAGAAGGTGTTGGACAACTTCCCTGCGCTCAGTTCAAATCCCCATTTGGGCAACAAGCCCAAATATTGTTATATACATCATAATACTGTGATAGGTGTGCTGATAGTTTCTGCCTCAACCACCCTTCAGCTTTAAGGTGAGAGCAGCAAGGTTTAAAGGAGATGTGCAGGGCAAGTGTTATACACTGAGGGTGGTGGGTGCCTAGAACATGCGACCAGTGATCACGGTGGAGGTCAGATACAGCAGTGGCGTTTAAGAGGATCTCAGATGGGCACATGGATAAGGAGGGATAGGGACAATGTGCAGGCAAATAACATCAGTGAACATGGCATGGAATTTGGCACAGACATTGTGGGCTGAAGGGCCAGTATGGACACGATGGGCTGAATGTCTTCTTCTATCTCTGTAAAGAAATATATATGATTGAGCCACAAGGAACTGCAGATGCTGGTTTACAAAAGAAGACACAAAGTGCTTGAGTAACTCAACGGGGTCTGGTGGCATCTCTGGAGAACATGGATGGATTCATGATGGGATGACCCAAAGAGTCCCGACACGAAACATCACCTATCCATGTTCTCCAGAGATGCTGCCTGACCCACTTTGTTACTCCAGTGCTTTGTGTCAAGTCCGGTCTATGATTTGTGTTCTATGTTCTATCAGTGAGGTCTGCAGTTACATCTATGCCTCTGATTTTTTTACCCTCCAGCTAAGGTGAAATAGATCCTTCCTATTTACTTTATTAGGTCCCTCCAGGATTTGATGCACCTCAGTCTCTCTACCTACAAAGAACACAATCCCAGGATATTGAATCGTTCCTGAACTTGCCTTAAACCCGGTCTCTTGTCGGGACGAAGAGGGCGTGATGAGGGTGAGACTGGTCCTGAGTGTGGTGGGTGCCAGGGCTGGCGGTGGAGGTAGATACAATAGTGGCGTTTATGAGAGGACTGTCTGGGTGCCTGATAACAGCCGGGAATGACCCCTTCTCCCGTCACCAACAGCTCTCCTCCTTCTGGTCTCCCCGCAATGGCCTTCTGCCTTCCCTCAACCTTTTCAATTCCAAGAAGGGTCCCAACCTGAAACATTGTCTGTCTATTCTATTTCCACTCCGCAGAGGCTGCCTGACTTGCTGAGTTCCTTCAGCAATAGACAATAGGTGCAGGAGTAGGCCATTCGGCCCTTCGAGCCAGCACCGCCATTCAATGTGATCATGGCTGATCATTCACAATCAGTACGCCGTTCCTGCCTTCTCCCTGTATCTCCTGACTCCGCTATCTTTAAGAGTCCTATCTAGCTCTCTCTTGAAAGTATCCAGAGAACCGGCCTCCACCGCCCTCTGAGGCAGAGAATTCCACAGACTCACCACTCTCTGTGTGAAAAAGTGTTTCCTCATCTCCGTTCTAAATGGCTTACCCCTTATTCTTAAACTGTGGCCCCTGGTTCTGGATTCCCCCAACATCGGGAACATGTTTCCTGCCTCGAGCGTGTCCAAACTCTTAATAATCTTATATTTCAATAAGATCTTTATTTTTTGCTCACAATCTAAACAAAAAAGACCTGTAATCCCTAGCTCTTTAAGCTAAGTCGTTCTGACGGGGTATCATGACGTTAGGGCTCAGTTGGGATTGAAACTGCAAATGTGGCTAGTTTTAATTCAATGTTTGGATCAAGAGTGGAGAATGGCGATGGGGTCCAGTGAGGTCCAGATTCCTCCAGCAAGGTGAAGCACATGATAGGAGCCTCTGAAACCGGGCACACTTCCAGATATAGGGACTGTTTCTTCCCAGGCAACTGAACCATCCTACCAACAACCAGAGAGCAGTTCTGAGTTACGATCTATCTCATTGGAGATCCTCCGACTATCTTTAATCGGACTTTACTGGGCTTTATCTTGCACTAAACGTTATTCACCTTATTCCCTTGATCGTGTATAGGAAGGAACTGCAGATTCAGATAGACACAAAATGCTGGAGTAACTCAGCGGGACAGGCAGCATCTCTGGAGAGAAAGAATGGGTGACATTTCGGGTCAAGGTGTGAAGAAGAGTCTCGACCTGAAACATCATCCATTCCTTCTCTCCAGTGATGCTGCCTGTCCCGCTGAGTTACTCCAGTATTTTGTGTCTATCATCCCTTAATCATGTTTCTGTGCACTGTGAATGGCTCAATTGTAATCATGTATAGTCTTTCCGTTGACTGGTTAGCATGCAACAAAGCTTTTCTCTGTACCTCTGTACACATGACGAGAAACTAAACTAAACTAAACTAAACTGAGGTTTGCAGTATGAAGGGTTAAACAGATCCTGGAATGTACATGACAAGGTTTCTCACAACAGGCAACAAATATTTATAGTGCCTGACAACAGGGAGTTTCGTTATTATTCAGCTGGTGTGTTTAATGAGAGTGTTGAGCAAAAAAAATGAGCTAAACTGCGGGAGTGGATATCCTGAGAGTGCGTCATCTCGTTTCATCAGGTAATAAGTTTTGCTAATCCGAGTTGTGCCCAAAATTGCTGGTCCCGCCCAACTGGGACCAAAACTGAATCAAGTTCAGGCAGAAACAACCTTTCACATTTCTCATGAATGCCCAACACATGAGAGGAAGAGAATGGGTAGACGCACAGAATCTCTTGCACAGAGTAAAGGAATCGAAAACCAGAGGACATAGGTTTAAGGTGTACGAATGAATGGTAATATGAATATCACTGTACCTTAATTGGTACACATGACAATAAAAGACCTTTTAAACTTTTGAAAGTGAGGAGGGGGGGGGGGGGGGGAGGACAAAACTGAATTAGGTTTGTGCAGAAACATTCTTTCACATATCATGTTATTACATAACTGTTTTTTTTTTTTAAGGCAGCCTTGCCTTTTTTAAGATACCTTTATATTCCGTGATGGTCCAGCAATTCTCTATCAGTTGTTCATAACATACCTAAAAGAACATGTCCATTTTATACAGTCATAGATTCATACAGCATGGAAACATGCCCTTTGGCACAACTTGCCTCAACAACCTTCTGTGGCAATTAATTCCACAGATTCACCACCCAGAAATTCTGTATGGCATATCTGATCTGTTTGGATCGCTTGCAAAACAAAAGTAGACACAAGGAACTGCAGATGCTGGTTACAAGAAAAGACTCACGGTGCTGGGGTTACAGCGGATCAGACAGCATCTCAGGAATTTATGAATCTCATATCTTCTGTCATTACATCTCTGGCCTATGTTCAACCAATTGGCTATCAACACCCCCCTGATTAGTACAAGTTACTACCTGATTAGTTAGGTGTCAGTTGTGGGGAGAAGGCAGGAGAATGAGGTTGGGAGGGAGAGATAGATCAGCCATGATTGTATGGCAGTAAAGACTTGATGAGCCGAACAGCCTAATTCTACTCCTATCACATGAACTATGACCCCCCCTCCCTCAACTGTATCCATCTATCACTTGCCAGACTTTGTCCTTAAATTAAATTTAAATTTCTTTATTTATATAGCACATTTTTTAGTCAACTTGCATTGACCCCAAAGTGCTTCACATAATTACATTCACACACACAGGCAAAGGTGGGTGAAGTGTCTTGCCCAAGGACACAACGACAGTATGCACTCCAAGCGGGATTCGAACCAGCTACCTTCTGGTTGCCAGCCGAACACTTAGCCCATTGTGCCATCTGTCGTCCACATGCCCCTTCTCTCCACCAGCTTTCTTCCTCCAACCCCCCCAATCAGTCCTAACTGGGGTCCCAACCCGAAACATCACCCACCATATTCCCCAGGGATGCTGCCTGACCCGTTGAGTTACTCCAGCACCTTGTGTTTATTTTTTGCCTGTAAAACAAAGCTTTTCTCTGTACCTCAGTACATGTGACAATAATAATCCTAAACCTAAACCTAAATCTATGTTGTGGTTGGTGTCATCCACATGCATTCATGTACACCTAGCTCTGACAATGAAACGTGTAGGAAGGAACTGCAGATGCTGGTTTAAACCGAAGATAGACACATAAAGCTGGAGTAACTCAGCGGGTCAGGCAGCATCTCTGGAGAAAAGGAATAGGTGATGTTTCGGGTCGAGACCCTTCTCTCTGAAGGGGCTGAAGTCTGAAGAAGGGTCTCCACCCAAAACATCACCTATTCCTTTTCTCCAGAGATGCTGTCTGACCCGCTGAGTTGCTCCAGCTCTTTGAGTCTATCTTCAATGTAGCAGTAGGGATTGGTATACATTTGTGTTAAAGGTTGATGGGGACCCAAGTGACCAAAGGGCCTGCTTCACTTCTTTTAAGACTATGACTCATATGAAAACAGTAAAAGTAAGTAAACATTTTGGATATGAACCTTAATCGGAAGTTCTCCACCTCTCTCCGATGAGAGTTCAGCAACATCCTCTCTCCCTGCTCCCCCTCTGTGGCAGTCTGAGGAAGGGTCTCGACCTGAAACGTCACCCATTCCTTCTCTCCAGAGAATTACTCCAGCTTTTTGTGTCTATCTTCGTCCTGACAATGAAATCCAGCACCATTAAAATAGGAGGTTAATTTTAATGAAACCTTCTGCGTTATAATTATATTTTGATAGGAATTGATTTTGCTTGGAATGCGAAATCGCCTTAATGAGCAAAATAAACCTTTCGAAGAAGAAACCATCATTATTCTAATAGTTTTATTTCTGAGAGTATTTATCCCTAAAATTTGCTTTGCTTGCCAAAATAAACTTTATTTTCTGCTGAAAATTAAACATTTAGTACACAGTTAGAATTCTAGATGGAACACCATTGAAAATGAAAGTCAGCATTGGTAAACAGACTTTCCTATATTATTGGCCCGAAGAACTCATTATGAGCATTGAAAACTGCTGCTTCGTAGTATATTTTTACAAAATGAGATGTTTTAGGATGATGCAAATTGCTGAGGCATATTAACACAGCTCAGGAAAACAATCATTGCCCATAATTACTCACAGTCCATCTCTTCTATTATGACTGTAATCGAGCTGAAAAGGGAATACATGGATAATTACCGGAATAAAGCAGAGAAATGGCTTCATCGGATGATATTTTAGATTAAACAAACATAACAAAGATACTTAATCACAGAATGGCGACTGCCTGAAATGCACTGCCAGGGACGGTGGTGAAGGCAAATACCGACCAACATGTCCCATCTACAATAGCCCCACCTGCCTGTGTTTGGCCCATATCCCTCTAAACCTGTCCCATCCACGCACCTGTCTACTTGTTTCTTAAACATTGCGATGGTCCCTGCCTCAACTACCTCTTCCGGCAGCTTGTTCCATACACCACAATGTTACCCCTCAGATTCCTATTAAATCTTTCCCCCGTCACCTTAAACCTATGTCCTCTGGTTCTCGATTCCCCTACTCTGGGCAAGAGACTCTGTGCGTCTACCCGACCCATTCCCCTCGTGTCTACACATAAGTAAAACCCCTGTCCCACGGTACGAGTTCATTCCAAGAGTTCTCCCGAGTTTACCCTGATTCGAACTCGGAGATTTACGGTAATGGCCACTCGTCGGTACACGGGGCTCTCGTGGACATTTTTCATCATGTTGAAAAATCTTCACGAGTCTTCCCGTGCTTACCTGCCATTAGCGAGTCTTCCTGAGTACCTGCCGTTAGCATTACGAGCCGCTAAGAGACGTCCCCGAGCTCCGACGTACCCGCTACGTTCATTCTCCGTGCTTACCACGAGTTTGATTTTTTTAAAACTCGGGAGAGCTCTTGGAATGAACTCGTACCGTGGGACAGGGCTTAATCAAAGTCATTGAAAGCCAAAGTGCAGAGTGCAACTAAAAGCAAAGTCTGTAGAAGATGATAGTTTCTGAGGTGGTGCTTAGTGTGGTAGAGTGTTCAAGGACAATGAAATTATCCTAGCCAATATTTCTCCATTACCTAACATCATTAAAAACCATTATCATCTGGGATTTTGCTGTGCTCGCTGACACTAATTTACACCAGTGACCACCCTTCAATACATCCAGGGAATTTTTAACGTTCATTTTAGGTCAGAGCTTTTTCATCTGTTTCATTGCATTGATGCATTGCCACAACAGATGGTCAGAGTTAACATTCTGACTGAATAAATACTCCACGATCTATGCAGGTTACACAATATTGAATGTTGATTTTGCTAATTTGAAGAAATCCTGTATTCTCTCCCCCAACCTAGTCATCCCACTCTTTCCAACATTTCCATCGTTCTATCACTCTCATTAACACATCATCCCCAGCCAACAATGGGCCATTGTGGGCTCCACCCTTTCTGAGGTCATCTGTTGCCCGCCCTGATTCGTTCTATTCTTTTCTCGCCTCCAGTCCCCCCCCCCCCCCCCACCCCCCCTCCACACCTCACCCCCCCTCCACACCTCACCTCTATCTTTCAGTCTGAAGAAGGGTTCTGACATGAAACATCACTTATTCCTTCTCTCCAGAGATGCTGCCTGTCCAACACTAGAGGGCATAGCTGTAAAGTGAGAGGGGGAAGGTTGATTGGAGATGTTCGGGGCACGTTTTTTACACAGTGAGTGGTGGGGGCCTGGAACACATTGCTAGGGGTGGCGGTGGAGGCAGATACGATAGTGGTGTTTAAGGGGTTTTTAGATAAGCACCTGGAAGTGCAAGGAATAGGGAGATATGGATCATGAACAGGCAGATGAGATCAGTTCATGTTCATGTTCGGCACAAACACTGTGAAGGGTCTGAAGAAGGGTCTCGACCCGAAACGTCACCCATTCCTTCTCTCCAGAGATACTGCCTGTCCTGCTGAGTTACTCCAGCTTTTTGTGTCTATCTTCGGTTTAAACCAGCATCTGCAGTTCCTTCCTACAAGGTCCCATTTATGTTCTATGCATTTCCCCCAACACCCCCACCCACCCCCCCCAACTCTTTCAACCTAGTTTCGACCAAAAATGTTGACTATCCATTTCCCTCCACAGATGCTGCCCGACCCGTTGGGTCTTGACCCGAAACATCACCTATTCCTTCTCTCCATAGATGCTGCCTCACCCGCTGAGTTACTCCAGCATTTTGTGTTTACCTTCAATTTTACCAGCACCTGCAGTTCCTTCTTACACAGCCTGACCCGTTGAGTTCCTCCATCACTTTGTGCTTAGTGAGGGTTTGAAACTTGAGTGTCTTTTTATCAGTCATTTAATCCACCCTGTTTCGACAAATGCTATCAACCCGGCGTGCACAAACAGAAGATCAAACAGAACAAGTTGTCTTACAACTTTAGGCTGTGCATGCCCTACGCAAAAAGAAGAAGAAGTAATTGAATGTTTAGGATATTCATATCCCTGTTTTCATAATTGTTTAGCCTAGAAGATAGCATTTAATCATATGTGGTTGTGAATTGTGAAATCAACTAACTCAGCTTGCTTGACAAAAACATAGCAGGTCTGTCTATTTATAACGGGTTGTGAAACCAGTTTGGCTCAAGTATATTGTGAAAACAAAAACCAATAGGAAGTAGAAAAGCTGGTGAGTGGAATTATGTCGGAATATAGGGATCATATCCACCTATCACTTGCCAAGCATTGTCCTGCCCCCACCTCTTTTTCCTAGCTTTCTCCCCCCTCCAACAATCAGTCAAAGCACTGTCTAGTCCATTCCCTCCACAGGTGCTACCTGATCCGCTGAGTTTAATTTAATTTAGAGATACAGCGCGGATACAGGCCCTTCGGCCCACCGAATCCACACCGACCAGCAATGCCCGCACACTAACACTATCCTACACACACTAGGGACAATTTACATTTATACCAAAGCCAATTAACCTACAAATCTGCACGTCTTTGCAGCGTGGGAGAAAACCGGAGATTACGGAGAGAACCCATAGGGTCACGGGGAGAACGTACAAATCCCATACAGACAGCACCCGTAGTCGGGATCGAACCTGGGTCTTTAGCGCTGTGAGGCAGCAACTCTACTTCTGCGCCACCATGCCATTCCTCTGGCTCTTTATGTTATGATCATTTACAAAGCGTTTTTTTTAAACATTCTTTGGATATCTCAAAGAACTTTGCCACCGATGACTTATTATTGAAATACCAGCAGTTGTGTTTTGTCGGCTAGGGGAACAAACAATTTATAGACATCAATATCCCTTAAATATGATTAGGTTGATGACTGATCATGAATGGTATTAGTAAGGTCATCTGTTAATTCCTCCACCATCACCCCAGCTCCCCTCTCCTCTTACTGAATCCCTTAATCAAGTCTTTGTTGCCTTGTAGACCTCCCTCAATCTGTCCTCCATAAATTGAGGCCATTCAAAGGTTTGGTTTGGTCTCCAGGTTATAGGTCTCACCTATATTCGCCTTCACTGCACCCTTATGAACAGCGCTGTGATTTTAGATTGCCGTATATCCTTACAGAACACAAGATGACTGCCTTCACATAAAGCCTGGGTCATTCAGCCCATTGCATTCATGCTAACTCACAGAGCAATCCTGTTCCCCATTCATTTCCCCTGCAACCTATTCTCTGTATATTCTTAACAATTCCATTGTCTAGCTACACAAAGGACAATTTTCAGTGGTTAATAAACCCACCTACATACATCTGTAGAAGATTAACATATAGAGTAAGACTATAAGACCATTAGACATAGGGGCAGAATGAGGCCATTTGGCCCATTGAGTCAACTCCGCCATTCAATCATGGCTGATCTATTTTTCCCTCTCAACCCAATTCTTCTGCCTTCTCCCCATAACCACTGACACCCGTACTAATCAAGAATCTATCAATCTCCGCTTTAAAAATGGCTATTGACTTGGCCTCCATCTGTGGCAATGAATTCCACAGATACATAGATACATAGAATAGATACTAATAAAATAGGTGCAGGAGTAGGCCATTCGGCCCTTCAAGCCTGCATCGCCATTCAATATGATCATGGCTGATCATCCAACTCAGTATCCCGTACCTGCCTTCTTTCCATACCCCCTGATCCCTTTAGCCACAAGGGCCACATCTAACTCCCTCTTAAATATAGCCAATGAACTGGCCTCGACTACCCTCTGTGGCAGAGAGTTCCAGGGATTCACCACTCTCTGTGTAAAATGTTTTTCTCATCTCGGTCTTAAAGGATTTCCCCCTTATCCTTAAGCTGTGACCCCTTGTCCTGGACTTCCCGAACATCGGGAACAATCTTCCTGCATCTAGCCTGTCCAACCCCTTAAGAATTTTGTAAGTTTCTATAAGATCCAAGTTCAAGTGTTCAAGTGAGTTTATTGTCATGTGTCCCTGTATAGGACAATGAAATTCTTGCTTTGCTTAAGCACACAGAAAATAGTAGGCATTTACTACAAAACAGATAAATGTGTCCATATACCATGATATAAATATATACACACATGAATAAATAAACTGGTAGTGCAAATAACAGAAAGTGGTTGCTAATAATCAGAGTTTTGTCCGAGCCAGGTTTAATAGCCTGATGGCTGAGGGGAAGTAGCTATTCCTGAACCTGGTTGTTGCAGTCTTCAGGCTCCTGTACCTTCTACCTGAAGGTAGCAGGGAGATGAGTGTGTGGCCAGGATGGTGTGGGTCTTTGATGATACTGCCAGCCTTTTTGAGGCAGCGACTGCGATAAATCCCCTCGATGGAAGGAAGGTCAGAGCCGATGATGGACTGGGGAGTGTTTACTATTTTTTGTAGTCTTTTCCTCTCCAGGGCGCTCAAATTGCCGAACCAAGCCACGATGCAACCGGTCAGCATGCTCTCGACTGTGCACCTGTAGAAGTTAGAGAGAGTCTTCCTTGACAATCCGACTCTCCGTAATCTTCTCAGGAAGTAGAGGCGCTGATGAGCTTTTTTGATAATTGCGTTAGTGTTCTCGGACCAGGAAAGATCTTCAGAGATGTGCACGCCCAGGAATTTGAAGTTCTTGACCCTTTCAACCATCGACCCGTTGATATAAATGGGGTTGTGGGTCCCCCTCCTACTCCTTCCAAAGTCCACAATCAGTTCCTTGGTTTTGCTGGTGTTGAGGGCCAGGTTATTGCGCTGGCACCATATGGACAGTTGCTCAATCTCTCTTCTGTACTCTGACTCATCCCCATCAGTGATACGCCCCACAATAGTGGTGTCGTCAGCGAACTTGATGATGGAGTTCGCACTGTGGTTCGCTACGCAGTCATGGGTATAGAGTGAGTACAGCAGGGGGCTGAGCACGCAGCCTTGAGGTGCTCCTGTGCTGATTGTTATTGAGGCTGACACATTTCCACCAATACGAACAAACTGTGGTCTGTGGATGAGGAAGTCGAGGATCCAGTTGCAGAGGGATGCGCAGAGACCCAGTTCTGCGAGTTTGGTAACCAGTTTGGAGGGGATGATTGTGTTAAATGCCGAGCTGTAATCAATGAATAACAGCCTGACATATGAGTTTTTGTTGTCCAAGTGGTCCAGTGCGGAGTGGAGGGCCAGCGAGATCGCATCCACCGTTGATCTGTTGTGGCGGTACGCGAACTGCAGTGGGTCCAGGTTTTTGTCGATGTAGGAGTTGATTTGCTCCATGATCAACCTCTCAAAGCACTTCATCACCACCGGCGTTAGTGCCACTGGTCGATAGTCATTGAGGCATGTCACCTTACTCTTCTTGGGCATCGGTATAATTGATGCCCTTTTAAAGCAGGTGGGGTCTTCTTGGGCACCGGTATAATTGATGCCCTTTTAAAGCAGCAGGTTCCCCCTTCAATCTCCTAAATTCTAGCGAGTATAAGCCGAGTCTATCCAGTCTTTCTTCATATGAAAGTCCTGACATCCCAGAATCAGTCTGGTGAACCTTCTCTGCACTCCCTCTATGGCAATAATGTCCTTACTCAGGTTTGGAGACCAAAACTGTATGCAATACTCCAGGTGTGGTCTCACCAAGACCTTGTACAACTGCAGCAGAACCTCCCCGCTCCAATACTCAAATCCTCTTGCTATGAAAACCAACATACCAAGAGGATTTGAGTATAGGAGCGGGGAGATTTACTAGCCTCTGGCAAAATAAATTCCTTCTCATCTCCATTCTGAAGGAACGTCCTTTTATTCTGAGGCTGTGCCCTCTGTTTATCATTAAACATTCTCTTGAAACTGGGCTAGCTTGGATGGGGCATCTTGATCAACTTGTTTGAATTGGGCCCAGGGTCTGATTCTGTGCTGCATGAGACTACGGCTCCATGACATACATAAGGGTCTCGACCCGAAACGTCACTCAGAGATGCTCCCCGTCCCGCTGAGTTATTCCAGCATTTTGTGTCTACCTTCAGTTTAAAACAGCATCTGCAGTTCCTTCCTACACAGAATCTCCTCAATCTTCTAAGGAAGTAGAAGCATAGATTTCAAGAAGGACGTTCTTTTTGGAAGGAAATGAGGAGGAATTTCTTTAGTCTGAGGATGGTAAATCATTGTAATTCTTCGCCACAGAAGGCTGTGGAGGCCAAGTCAGTGGATATGTTTAAGGCAGAGATGGATAGAATTCTTGTGTAGGAAAGGACTGCAGATGCTGGTTTAAATCGAAGGTAGACGCAAAATGTTGGAGTAACTCAGCGGGCTAGGCAGCATCTCTGGAGAGAAGGAATGGGTGACGTTTCAGGTTAAAGACAGGTCTCGACCCGAAACTTCACCCATTCCATCTCTCCATAGATGCTGCCTGTCCCGCTGAGTTACTCCAGCATTTTATGTCTACCTTAGATCGAATTCTTGATCAGTACAGGCGTCGAGGTTATGGGGAGAAGGCAGGAGAATGGGGTTAGGAGGGAGAGATAGATCAGCCATGATTGAATGGCAGAGTAGACTTGATGGGCCGCATGGCCTAATTCTCCTGCTATCCCTATGACCTTATGGGCACGAATGTGCTGGGCCCAGGACTTTGAAAACTGTTGGAGTTCTGGTCAGTTCCACTTATGATGATGCTACCACGTGCAGGACCTGTCTACACGGGTATTTATGGTGTTGTTGTCACAGTGTCCCCTGCCCACAGGACTTTCCACGTAACATTATCGCAGCGCACTAGGTGCTACAAATATTGTTCGCCTGGGTGGATCTCAAATTAACATCATTCCCTGCCTGAGGAATCCTCAAACATTAAGAGTGTCAGAAATAGACTTGGAATTAAGCCACCAAACAATAGATCAAAGCAATAGTGGAATATATAGCATTATTTATCCGATGATTTCAATTAAGCAGCATAGATTTTTCCCTGCTGAAATATTTAGATATTCATCATTTAGATATTCTCATGTTTTTATAATTGCAGAGCAAAAAAAGATGGGGCCTAAATATTTTTGAAATGCAAATGACTGATGTTTAGCGAATGAGCTGGTTAAAGTAAGTCATATGAGGCTGTTTTTTCTTGGAACAATAATACATCTGATGCCAAGTTCTGGAGAGAACAGCATTCTAATTCCTGGGACATATCCAATATTCCATCCATCCAGTTGCCAGTTTGGAAAGGTTCCAGCAGGAACCATCTCAGGTAGTTTGTTTGGATGGATACAGTCCAGTAAAGAGGTTGCTGCTTAGGCTTTACTTTAGAGATACAGTGCGGAAACAGACCCTTTGGCCCAATGAGTCTGCGTCGTCTAACGATCACCCCGTACACTAACCTGCACACACCAGGGACACTTTTTATAACTTACCAAAGCCAATGAGCCCACAAATCTGTACGTCTTTGGAGTCAGAGTCATACAGCGTGGGAACAGGCCCCTCGGCCCAACTTGCCCACACCGGCTTGCTTGCGTTTGGCCCATATCCCTCTAAACCAATTCTGTCCATGTACCTGTCTAAATGTTTCTTAAACATTGCGATAGTCCCTGCAGGGGTGTGGGAGGAATCCAAAGGACACCTTTGGGTGCTGTGTCTGGCCCTCCCACATCCCAGTGACGTGCAGGTTTGTAGGCTAATTAGCCTCTGTAAACTGCACCTAGTGTGTGGGGAGTGGTATAACATTTGTCCAGGTCTTTTCTCGCCTCCAGTGTATCTGGTGTCACAACAACCGATAAAAAACAGTATCTGCAGTTCCTTCCTGCACATGGAACTAGTGTGAATGGGTGATCGATGGTCGGCGTGGACTCGATGGACTGAATGACCTTTATTCATGCTCTATATCTGAACTGAACACATGGCATGGTCAGCTACCCAATAAACCCATGTGGTCACTGGGCGAACAAGCAAACACCACACAGACAGCAACCACGTACGTGGATTTCAGTAATGTTGAACTATGCAAACATATTTTCATTTTTAATGTCTGAGCAAAATAGATTTCAGGAGAAACTTCATTCAATACAAAGGGTACAAAGAAGATTTACGAGGATGTTGGCAGGACTAGAGGGTATGAGCTATAGGGAGAGGTTGGGTAGGCTGGGACTATTCCTTGGAGCGCAGGAGGATGAGGAATGATCTTATAGAGGTTTATAAAATCATAAGAGGAATAGATCGGGTAGCAGCACAGTCACTTGCCCCAGAGTAGGTGAATCGAGGACCAGAGGACATACTTTAAGTTTAAGGTGAAGGGGAAAAAAACAATAGGAATCTGAGGGGTGACATTTTCACACAAAGAGTGGTGGTGTATGGTACAAGCCGCCAGTAGTTGAGGCTGGGAATATCCCAACATGCAAGAAACAGTTAGACAGTTACAAAGATAGGACTGGCTAGGAGGGATATGGGCCAGATGCATGCAGGTAGGACTAATGTAGTTGGGACATGTTGGCTGGTGTGGGCAAGTTTGGCCGAAGGGCCTGTTTCCAAGCTGTATTGCTCTATGACTCTATGAATACAGCAACAAGGAACCTGGTGACATAATGAACAATCTCATTGTGAAGTCCTAATTAATGCCAAAACGTGGACCTTTCATCTTGGGTAAATCTGGCAAGGATAGTGTTCTAAATTTGGATGGAGAATGTACCAAAAAACAAGAAAGCCTCGGTTCACACGAGATGAACTGTATGTTTTGACAATGAAGCCGCAAGGCAGAAATAAGTTTATACATTTCACAAGAGGATTTCCAGAGTTCCGTGTGAACTGAAGTGAATTCAGCAAGGCACTGCAACTTCAGAAGCAACAGAAACTTGGGACAGTTGAAAGTCACAGATCTTGTTACACCAGTAACCATGTATGGAAGGAAACACACTGAGCAAAGATAACATCAACTTCTCAGTCTAAAGAAGGGTCTCGACCTGAAGCGTCACCCATTCCTTCTCTCCAGAGATGCTGCCTGTCCCACTGAGTTGCTCCAGCATTTTGTGTCTATCTTCGATTTAAACCGGCATCTGCAGCTCCTTCCTACACATTTTTCCCAACTTCTCAGTGTTTTTCACCTTGTTAAAATATGCTTCAAAACATGAATCATTTGTAGTCAAGAGTGATTTATAGTTGTGTACCAGAACAATGAAATTATTACATGCAGCAGCACAACAGAATATGTAAACAGGGTACATTGTGTGTGTGTGTGTGTGTGTGTGTGTGTGTATATAAACAAAATATGTACACACATATTATCTACACATATCATATGCGTGTGTATCTGCATATATACTGTATATGTGTAATATGATAGATATAATACATGTGCGTATATATAAAGATACCGAAGGGCCCTTTTCCACACAGTACAACTTTGACTCCATAAGGGGTCTTGGTTATGCTGTGGAGTGGACAACCTTCAGAGTTTTGCTGTTCCTCAATCACCTTCACACATAACAGATCAACACACAGACATGGTACATGAAATGTAGTAGACAAAACATTGGCTCCTTTTATGCTCAACCAACAGTAAATACTCTCACGTGACATGGCTGGGCAGACTAGTGGGAGTTCAGTCTAAGACGTCATCCAAGTTGTACCATACCTTGACAATACTGCCATGTACAAAGCAGTTTTGTCGAATTGCTGATTCATTTGTTAGATTTTTGTGAAAAGGCAGAATACCCCCCCCCCCCCTTACCAAGGGGTCTGTTTCCACACTATATCTCCAAAACTAAAGGACAATCAATATCTGAGCTCCCTTGAATTAGGAAAGATAATTGACATGACCTCCTTTTTTCATTCAATAATACCCCTTGGAAGATTACCTTGAACGTTCTGTGTAAATACAAGTTATTGTAGTTTTAATTAATTTGCAATGAATCTGAAGCAGTAATCCATATTTATTTTTTAGCATTATTTTGAGAGTTTTATTTCCATGTAATCTATAAAATACTGTATTAAAAATGCTAAGTGTTAGCCAAGTGTTTTTAAATATTCCAAATGACAGGTAGTAGCCATCAATGTCTTAGGCAAGATGGATTGTATTATGTACTAGACTAAGTGGCACCCGTTGGGTCCCAGCATCACACGGGAGGGTTGGTCCCCAAACGCAATATTCCACCTCTCCACAAATTCCAAACTGGTGGTCAGTGGGGGTGGGGGGGGGGGCTTTCTGGAGCACTAGTATGGGTGTTGTGGGCTGAAGGGACTGGTTTCCAAAGGGCTTGTATGAACATTGTGGGCCGAATGGATTCTTGGGCTGGCAGCTCAGTCACTCAAGCCTGTTGTGCTGGCAGCTCACTCATGGCTGGTGGGCTGGCAGTGGACTCACGGCTATTCCTATTCCATTTCAAGCAGGGTGCAAGGCCACCAAATTCAAGTGCAGTTTCTTACCACTTCAAGCAGGGTGCAAGGCCACCAAATTCAAGTGCAGTTTCATACCATTTCAAGCAGGGTGCAAGGCCACTAAAGACAGTGAGTCGTGACCTCTCCCTCCTCCATCTTGCAGAGACTGAGCCACGCCCACACTTCTGGGTTTTATACCCATCAACTACCTCCTTGATTATTATGCTACTTACATACACTAAGAATTAATTTACAGTAGCCAACTAATGTCCCATGTCTTTGCGGTATGGGAGGAAAACGTTCAAACTCTGCAATAGAATTGGTTTATTTATGGGGAGAAGGCAGGAGAATGGGTTGACAGGGAAAGACAGATCAACCATGATTGAATGGCGGAGTTGACTTGATGGGCCGAATGGCCTAATTCTGCTCCTATAAACATTATTCTTGAAGAGGTACAGTGAAAAGCGTGTTTACTAGCTATCCAATTAAATAAGATCATATTATACACGAGTATAATCAAGCTATACACAAATACACACATCTCACAGGTGTCTCCTCAGTACCATGCAGCTCCGCCTTTGCTCCCCTCCTCCCCCCAGGCACAACAGGGACAGAGTCCCCCAGTTCTTATCTTTCACCCCATCAGTCATCGCATACAACACATAATCCTCCAACATTTTCACCACCTCCAACGGGATTCCACCACGAGTCACATCTTCCTATCTCCACCCCTTTCCGCAGTGACTGTTTCCTCCGCAACTCCCTGGTTAACTCATCCCTTCCAACGCTAACCACCCCCCTCCCCAGGCACCTTCCCCTGTCTCTATACCTCCTCCCACGACTCCATCCAGGGACCCTGACAGTCCTTTCAGGTTAGGCAGAGGTTCACTTGCACCTCCTCCAACCTCATCTATTGTATCCGTCATCCGACTGATTCATCCTCTTTGCCTGCTACAAACTATGATTGGAAATCCTTCTCGTAAAGACATTTTGTGGGTATAATGCCTGAGCTTTTCAGCATTGTGAAAAGTTGGTGGATGAGTTTATTTTCTGATGTTTCTCACTTTCAAAAGCTTGTTGGGGATAGGAACAAGCACAAAGCAGTCATTTGTTTTTTTACATGACTTATCTATTGGTGACATTGTCATTTTAAGTAGAAGGAAATCTTGCACAGGCCGTTCACAGGCATCGAATGTGTTCTGTTTTTACAGGTGCCCTTAAGTTTGTTTTGACCACAAATCGAAAAATATACATAACTCCATATGGTAAAGCTTTCACCTCCACAGTCCTGTAATGAATGGCAGCAAAAGCACAGAAGACCTATTAAAAAAGAACAATTACTAAAATTGGCGAGAGGAAGCTAGTTCTGCCCATGGTCTCTGCAGTTCTAATCAGAAGGAGGGTCCTGGCCCAAAACCTCACCTATCCATATTTGGCAGAGATGCTGTCTGACCCGTTGAGTTTCTCCAGCACTTTGTGTCTTTAAATGCAATTGTATACTCACATGATACAAGTGACCAGTTGACACTGTGGGTAGTTCGGTGTGACCACAGCACAAACACTGCGATAGATCCCCTCGATGGAAGGAAGGTCAGAGCCGATGATGGACTGGGCAGTGTTTACTACTTTTTGTAGTCTTTTCCTTTCCAGGGCGCTCAAATTGCCGAACCAAGCCACGATGCAACCGGTCAGCATGCTCTCGACTGTGCACCTGTAGAAATTAGAGAGAGTCTTCCTTGACAATCCGACTCTCCGTAATCTTCTCAGGAAGTAGAGGCGCTGATGTGCTTTTTTGATGATTGCATTAGTGTTCTCGGACCAGGAAAGATCTTCAGAGATGTGCACGCCCAGGAATTTGAAGCTCTTGACCCTTTCAACCATCGACCCGTTGATATAAATGGGGCTGTGGGTCCCCCTCCTACTCCTTCCAAAGTCCACAATCAGTTCCTTGGTTTTGCTGGTGTTGAGGGCCAGGTTATTGCGCTGGCACCATATGGACAGTTGCTCGATCTCTCTTCTGTACTCTGACTCATCCCCATCAGTGATACGCCCCACAATAGTGGTGTCGTCAGCGAACTTGATGATGGAGTTCGCACTGTGGTTCGCTACGCAGTCATGGGTATAGAGTGAGTACAGCAGGGGGCTGAGCACGCAGCCTTGAGGTGCTCCCGTGCTGATTGTTATTGAGGCTGACACATTTCCACCAATACGAACAGACTGTGGTCTGTGGACGAGGAAGTCGAGGATCCAGTTGCAGAGGGATGCGCAGAGACCCAGTTCTGCGAGTTTGGTAACCAGTTTGGAGGGGATGATTGTGTTAAATGCCGAGCTGTAATCAATGAATAACAGCCTGACATATGAGTTTTTGTTGTCCAAGTGGTCCAGTGCGGAGTGGAGGGCCAGCGAGATCGCATCCACCGTTGATCTGTTATGGCGGTACGCGAACTGCAGTGGGTCCAGGTTTTTGTCGATGTAGGAGTTGATTTGCTCCATGATCAACCTCTCAAAGCACTTCATCACCACCGCCGTTAGTGCCACTGGTCGATAGTCATTGAGGCATGTCACCTTACTCTTCTTGGGCACCGGTATAATTGATGCCCTTTTAAAGCAGGTGGGGACCTCAGACCTCAGAAGTGAGAGATTGAAAATGTCCGTAAAAACTCCCGCCAGTTGGTCCGCACAGGTTTTTAGAACACGGCCGGGTATACCATCAGGACCAGGTGCTTTTCGGGGGTTCACCCCTCTGAAGGATTTCCTGACATCGGCCTCTGTGACTGAGACTGAAATGCCATCGCAGCGAATGGGGGATCGGGAAGGCACATCAGTATTCTCCCTGTCAAAGCGTGCGTAAAATGCATTGAGCTCGTCAGGGAGTGATGTTACACCGGCATTCGAGCTGCCTCCTGGTTTTGCCTTGTAGGAGGTGATTGCATTCAGACCCTGCCACAGCTGCCGAACATCTGTCTCGTCCTCCAGTTTGGAGCAGAAGTCCCTTTTGGCCTTTCTGATGGCCTTACCAAGGTCGTATCTGGTCTTCATGTAGGCCACTGTATCATCGGAGGTGAATGCCCTGTGTCTGGACTTCAGGAGAGTGCGGATCTCAGAGTTCATCCAAGGTTTCTGATTGGGAAACACTCGGAAGGTTTTTGTAGGGATGCAGTCCTCCACACATTTCTTTATGAAGTCTGTAACGACTGTGGCGTATTCGTTCAAGTCCGTTGCCGAGTCCTTGAACATTGCCCAGTCTACAGACTCCAAACAGTCCTGGAGTTGTTCTTCTGCCCCCCCCGACCAGCTCTGTGCTGTCCTCACTTCTGGGGGTGCGCTCTTTAATTGCTGCTTGTAGGCAGGAAGAAGCAGCACCGCGGTATGGTCGGATTTACCGAAGTGAGGGCGAGGGATAGAACGATAGGCATTCTTGATGGTGGTGTAGCAGTGGTCGAGGGTGTTTGGTCCTCTGGTGCAGCAGGAGACATGTTGGTGGAAGTTGGGGAGTGATTTCTTGAGGTTCGCCTTATTGAAGTCCCCAGCAATGGTGGTAAATGCCTCGGGGTAAGACGTCTGGTGTTTGTTGACCACGGCCTGCAGCTCCTCCAGTGCCAGACGGACGTCTGCCTGGGGTGGGATGTAGACCACGGTCAGGATAACGGAGGTGAATTCTCTCGGGAGGTAGAAGGGACGGCACTTCACCGCCAGATGTTCGAGGTGTGGAGAGCATGAGTTGGACAGGACTGCCACGTCGGAACACCACGCAGAGTTGACCATGAGGCAGACGCCCCCTCCTCTCCCTTTCCCAGATGCCAGGGTACGGTCCATGCGGTGGATGGAGAACCCTTCAGGCTGGACCGCTGAGTCTGGGGAGCTGGGGGTGAGCCATGTCTCTGTGAAACAGAACACAGAGCATTCCCTCAGCTCCCTTTGATAAAGCAGTCTTGCCCTTAAGTCCTCCACTTTGTTTTCAAGGGACTGTACATTAGCCAGTAGGATAGTAGGGAGAGGGGGCCGGAGGCCCCTGCGCTTCATTCTGACCTGAAGTCCTGCCCGACGGCCACGTTTCCGGACACAATGGAGGCTTCCCCTTTGTTTCCAGGTATTGTGTTTGCTGTACCTGCTGTTTCTGCGGACCTGCGCTGGAACGGGGATTCCCTCACAGACGGCAGCTCCAGCTCCGTAACGAACAGGGGTTCCCTCAAAGTCGGCAACTGCAGCTCCGTTGTTGCTGGGAGATCCAGCCCGTCGGCTCTGGGGGTCATCCCGGCGTTTCAAGGTACAGTACCTGTGATCCGCAGTCGGGTCGGGAGTTCCACAGCCAGTGTGGGAAAGTTTAAAGTCCTGGATTCCCGCAGCTGCGGGAGCTCGCGAAATTGCGAGAGCCTTGAGGATCTCAATCAGCTTGTCCGAAACGGCACCGATATCTGCCGTTTTTCTGATCCAGGTAAGTTGTTGGAAGTTGTAGTTGAGCCTTTTATTTTCCGGAGCTCCGCAAAAGTCGCCGCAGGCAGGCGCCATCTTGGATCCTTCCTTCCATCGAGGGGATCTATCGCAGTCGCTGCCTCAAAAAGGCTGGCAGTATCATGAAAGACCCACACCATCCGGGCCACACACTCATCTCCCTGCTACCTTCAGGTAGAAGGTACAGGAGCCTGAAGACTGCAACAACCAGGTTCAGGAATAGTTACTTCCCCTCAGCCATCAGGCTATTAAACCTGGCTCGGACAAAACTCTGATTATTACCAACCACTTTCTGTTATTTGCACTATCA
The DNA here is from genome assembly GCF_010909765.2 of Amblyraja radiata. NCBI lineage: Eukaryota > Metazoa > Chordata > Chondrichthyes > Rajiformes > Rajidae > Amblyraja > Amblyraja radiata. The sequence goes on from NC_045989.1 coordinate 22,294,228, forward strand.
GTTTATTTATTCATGTGTGTATATATTTATATCATGGTATATGGACACATTTATCTGTTTTGTAGTAAATGCCTACTATTTTCTGTGTGCTTAAGCAAAGCAAGAATTTCATTGTCCTATACAGGGACACATGACAATAAACTAACTTGAACTTGAACTGATTGAGGTGCATGGCTACTTCCCCATTAGGTTCAAGCAACTTTACACAACCCTTCAATGGACATTCAGAGGATGGGCCCTGCATTAATGGGGCATGCTAATGAGCACACGTGTATGTGGAAAACGGTAGGACTCAGGTGGTCAGAATACTCTTAGCATGTTAGGAAAGGTTTGTCTGCATTTAAAGAAAGACATCTAATCCGTTTTATGAAGGCCGATCCTAGCGTGTATCTATAGATACTAACTATACTAAACTCTGACCAGACTCCATCTTTGAATCCTAAAGATTGAAGTGAAGCAGCTCAGTGAGCTCTTCAGTTCCCAAAGTCTTTCCTCTATATAAAACAGGAACAAATGAACAAAATACTTCAACTCATTCTAAATACTGAATGATGACAGCCCAAATGTTGTCCACACAAGGGGCAGAAGGCACAGCAATTTCTCCCTCCAACCCATCAAATTTAAATTATAGGAAATGAATTAAAGTATTAGTACAGAAAAGGTTATGTTCAAAAAAGTTTATTAAAACATTGCATTGGATTTAAATAGTAGAAAATACACTGACCTTTGCATCAAGGTGCAAAACAAAATTGGAGAAAGTCACAGTTTTAACGGCAAAGAATAAAGCACATTTAGCTTATTGTATAATTCACATTCAAAGTAACAGATTTGTGCTCATGTTTTCACTCCATTTGAAATGCTCCTCAGCCTTTACAATTACCCAAGGCTTAACATAAACAAGGTAACTTTAGGGACAATTGCTGAACGCATCACCACAGTTAATGAACAAGTATGAAAAAAGCTATAAAGGTTATGCACAACACTATTAACATTGCTGTGTCACCACTTCTGTGACCAAAGTTTTTCATTTTCCAAAAGCCAAGTGCATCATTTTATATCAGACTTAAGACATTTTATGTCATATTTGTGAAGCTACAAAGATTTTAATCATGACCTCAGACTCCAGAATTTCCTAACAAGGTTCAAAAAATATTTTGTCCATTGTTAAAAAAATGGAAAGTATAATTCACATTGAAAACTTGAGGAAATTTATTTTGGCGATAAAATATGATTAAAGATATCTGTGCAAAGAGTTCTCACTTTTTGATTTGCCAATGTGGTTTGTGATTAAAACACAATTTTCCGGTTTTCAGTGCTATCAAGATAACCCTGAACAAATCGGGAATAAGCCTGAAGATTCTTCAGCAATTAGAACAAAAGTTCCCTCCCAATAAACACAAGTTAGAACAAAAACAAAAATCAGCAGTGCACTACAGTCAAAGCCCTGAGAAACATAATATTGCACCATAAATTTTCCAAATCAGAAATCAAAATGGGAATTCTAAATTGCAGAAATCACCAGAATGCTGGAGAAAAAGGCAGCCGCAATAATTCCTGTTTGATCAAGCTTCCACTTGAAACACTGTATTCCATAGATGCATTAAATGCAAGGTCGCCACTCGAGTAAGTGCTTTACTTGTTCGGGAAGTGAACAAAACATATAAAGTCTTTCACGTACATGCAAAATGTCAACAACCCAGAATTGCTGCTTTACTACAAAGTCAAGTGTGCTGAGAGATATGGTCACATTTCTCTGCACAAAATTTCAATTTGTATAAAAAAGTTACCAGGACACACTTTACATGCAAATTTAGCATAGTCTTGGAATCCAACCACTCCCTATTTAAGTACTGGTAAACATCAGTCAAAAAAACATTCTGCCAAATACCTTCACAAGATATATGGCATGAAAGCCAGTTGTCAGACATTAATAGTAGTGAACAATTTATCAGCATATGCAATTGTCCCGAGTACCTCTTCTAATACCATAGTTAGCACCGCCAGGCCACCCCTATCTGCTCCACGTTTCCAGATAGTATTCAGGCTGGCAAAACGATTCCCTCTATTCAGCTGGCCTGCATTTGTAGAGGCACCAAATGATTATGCACTACAATACATCGACCGCATACAGATTCATAAACAATGTCAAATCTATTTTTTTGGTAGCTACAAGTGCAGATTATGGCAACCAGTTTCTGAAGCTATTAATTTGCTCAGCACTTAAAGCAACATTGGCAGTAATTTCAATAACTGGAAAATATCCGTTCAAAAGGAAACACTAGTGTTTTAAGAGGGCATAGAAATGCAAACGTAAACTTTAAGTGTTGGTTTTTCCAACTAGGATCTACAGTCCCCAATAGTTCAGGCTTCTTTTCTCCTTTCTACTGATGGATGCTTGTATCATCGCCCCACCATTAGTTGTTACCGTAGCAGTAAGTCTGAAGTCAATGCATTTGGTTGCTTACAGCACTTGAGAACAAGGTTTCAATCGTTCCGTAGTGTCTGGACTGATTACATTTTCCCTTTTTCTCCCCCCTTGGTTCAGGATCAGCAGCAGTCCATCCTCGTTCCTCTGCCCAGTGCGGGCCAATGATTTTTCACCATCTTCTCAGTTGTCTCCCGTTCAAACGATACTCTGAGATGCTCTATACTTCCATCCTGAACTATTCGAATCACAGATGACCTCAAGTTACAGATAATCCTGCTCAAATTTCAAACGACACTTCATGTTGCACCTCTTCAGAAAAGGCAGGATTGGGGTCAACCTACAAGGGCGAAACAATTTATATACTTATTTTGAAATGTAGCCAGTCTCTAAAGCCATGCAGGTGGCAGACAATACTGTTGTTATAATAGAAAATATAATTTGTACAGAAAGTTTGGCCTGATTAAAACAGTGTCAAAAAACTTGTCCAAACCTCTGAATAAACTGGTGGTGGCTGAAATCTGAATTCCTGAATGTAAGCAAATATGGGGCTGCCAAATTCATGCTCCAAATCATCAGCTTGTGGAAGAGAAGGAAATTGTCTGGCAAGGTCTTCCTCAGACACGATATCAGCATAGTTGGGTGGAGCTTTATAGAAAAAAAGCAAGAGAGCTTTATAATCTGAATCACCGTCAACAATTATCACATTAGAAGCCATGAACCCAGTAATTCACATGTTTTCAGAAATTATTTATTCTACTTAAAAGGTAAAGGCCTGGATTTTAGAGTTACAACAGGTGGAATTTCAATTATAATTTAAAATTGACATGTATGCGTATGTGCCTTTAAGGCAAACCCAAACTGATGGTCAATTATGAGTATAGAAGTTGGGATGTAATGTTAAAATTGTACAAGGCATTGGTGAGGCCAATTCTGGAGTATGGTGTACAATTTTGGTCGCCTAATTATAGGAAGGATGTCAACAAAATAGAGAGAGTACAGAGGAGATTTACTAGAATGTTGCCTGGGTTTCAGCAACTAAGTTACAGAGAAAGGTTGAACAAGTTAGGGCTTTATTCTTTGGAGCGCAGAAGGTTAAGGGGGGACTTGATAGAGGTTTTTAAAATGATGAGAGGGATAGACAGAGTTGACGTGGAAAAGCTTTTCCCACTGAGAGTAGGGAAGATTCAAACAAGGGGACACGACTTGAGAATTAAGGGTACTGAAGTTTAGGGGTAACATGAGGGGGAACTTCTTTACTCAGAGAGTGGTAGCTGTGTGGAATGAGCTTCCAGTGAAGGTGGTGGAGGCAGGTTCGTTTTTATCATTTAAAAATAAATTGGATAGGTATATGGATGGGAAAGGAATGGAGGGTTATGGTCTGAGCGCAGGTATATGGGACTAGGGGAGATTATGTGTTCGGCACGGACTAGAAGGGTCGAGATGGCCTGTTTCCGTGCTGTAATTGTTATATGGTTAATTAGCAGGACCTTTACAGCTTTCTCCAACAAACAATGAATTTCCAAGAACCTTAGGTGAATGTTAAAAAATGTTGGAAACACTCAGATCAGGCAGCGTCTGTTAAAAATGAACAGGCATTGGCATTTCAGGTTGAAGATCCTTTGTTTGAACTTGCAAAAAGAAATCCAACATCAATCTTGGTGAAACTAATAGCTCTTCCAGATGAAGCAGCAATACATTTTGGCTTTTAATCCAGTGCACAGAGTTCAGTGGATGCAATGTGGTCTCCACTATAAAGTAGAAACGAAACACAGATTGGTCATCTCTCTGCAAAGCATCTACAGAGTTGGCAGAGCAACCCTGAGTTTGCTGTTTTATCACTTTAATTTTCCATTCTATTCTGCCCAGTGTGGCCTCCTGCACTATTACAAGGCCCAATATAGCTCATTTTACATATCAATTGGGCCATTTCTGCTATTAGTCACTCATGTGAGGTATTGACAACTTCTCTCTCCCCCCCACCCCGGCACAGCTCAACATATGTGGCTCATCCTACAGCCACACATGTTATAACATTTCAATCTCCTTTTGTTGTATTCCCTCCAACTAGCCTCCCTTAACATATTGATCAGATGACTGCTTCAACCTGTCCTTATGGCAAACCATAACCCGCTTTGCACAGAAATTCTTTTTATCCCAGCTACTCCTCCTTTTTTAAACCAATTTCTCTTCCCCTTCCTGACAAAGAGACTTTCACCTGATAAGTTATGACCATTTCCCTTTCCACATATGTTTTCCACTTAGTTTTCATAACCAAGTTCCAATATCTGCATTTCTTTTGATTGGCAATAATTTGGGGTACCCATGTTTTTCACTTTAGAAAAAAAAAACCCTTTCAAATGTTATACTCTGCTTCAATAGATGCAGTTAAGCTTTTAAATGGCATAAAACCTGCAATTTACAGAATCCTTTAAATTTTGTAAATATAGATTGACATTCCCTCAAATCTTTGGTATATTTGGTTTTCAGAGTAATTGGATATTCAAGTTGCTACCTTAATTTGTGTGCATCTATAATTAGCTTTAAAACGGCAGAGATTTGCTTTTCATCTTTTATCTGGGAGAGTTCTTTATTGCTGCTCCACATCCTTGATTACAACATTGTTGCTAGATTCCAAAAGATATCTTGGAATGAGCACTTAACAGCAACAGATATCAGAAGATTCAAAATTATTGAGCTTTCCAACTCTATAGGATGTTTGAGGTCAGCTGTGACTACAATTAATCCACTGTTAATTCCAAAATCCAGGTGTCTACTTCCAATAATTCCAGTTCCGTTGATTAGGTGTTTCACAATATCTAATAGATATGGAGGTAAAGCATTTACCTTCAGGTTGTTCTGGTAGGGCAAGTTGAAGCCAACTCATATCCAGCCCAAAATGACCAGAAATGCTGGATGTTCTGCTTCCAAAGCCATTGTATGGAATTGTACCAATAACTATAGGAAGCTCCAGCATTAGTTTTTTAGAACCTGGAATGTGTACATAAACCTATAAATAAAAAGATAAAAAAGTGAAGACTCAAATAAAATTGTATTTAAAACTTTATGGAAAATAAGCTATTTTCTGTTTTTGCAATCTTATGCATTAATTGCTTGTGTTATTAGCTGCCATGAAGGGAAGTGTTATAATAACTTATATTGAGGTTTTCATAAAGTAACCCGTATTAATATGTCAAACATACTTACAGCTAAAGAGTATTCCACTCGGATGATGCTGCAGTCTAAGATAGATGGGTTTACGGGTGGGATTTTGAGACTCTTCCCATTCCACGATTCTGTACTACCAGAGGCAACATGGTTTCCACGGACATTTGCAATAATTTGTCGAAACGTCTTCGTTTTTTCATTTGTGAGATAAGTCTGGGTTTGAAAAATAGCAGCTTTTGGCATAATGAGCCGTGATGAGCAATTCTCAAACTCCGCATAGATTGGGATTGCTTCACCTGTGGTAAAATTACAGTTAGCACGAGGAAACAAAATGTTTAGGTGAAACCGTTTATATAAAAGTGTTTTTTAAATGTAACTTACCATTACAAAATCCACTTCTCTCAATTTTGGCACTTAATGATATTGGTCCAGAGGTAAAAAGCCAACAGCCGATCGTCTTCTCTATACTCTTTGACACTGATGCCTGAAAAGGAAATGATAAACAGTTCAGTAGGAACTAAATAGTTATCTGTCAGTACTTAATTTCAAGGTGGTGCTATCCATTAGTGGTTTGTTTTAATCTGAAGCAATGTTGAGATATTTATTTGCTAAACTAATCAGGCTATTCAAAGCACCATTCGGGTCCAAAGAGGAATCTGTCTAAATGACACCAATCATAAGGATATTTGCAATTAAAAATTAATCCTAAACACCAATTGCAAGTTAATCTATAAATATTGCTAAAAAGTATTGGATTAGGTATGTTATGAACTGTTTTACAGACTAATTGCTAGCAACTCTGGCTGCAAAGTTTTAATTCAAATTCAACATAGCCTCTTAGTTTCCTCAAAACAAATTAAACCAGTGACACCCATTATGTGCGTTTAGATTGCAATATTTACATTTTGCAGAGCAATGTCAGTACTTCACAGCTAAATAGTTATTTTAGTACATGAAGCAGCCCAGCACGGGAACAGGCCCTTCGGCCCACAATGTCTGTGTCGAACATGATCAATTTTATCTGCTTCAACATAATCCATTCTTCTTCATTCCCTGCATATCCATGTGCCTATCCAAAATTATCTTAAATGCTACTATCATATTTGCCTCCACCAACACCCCTGGCAGCATATTCCAAGCACTTGCCACCAAATGTGTAAAACAAAAAAAACTTGCCCTGCACATCTACTTTAAATTGTGGCCCTCTCACTTTAAAGTTGTGCCCTTTAATAGTTGATTTTTTCCAATTTGGGTAAAAGGTTCTGTCTACCCGCAACTTCCAGTATTTCAGATTTTGTGGACCAAACTGTAGTATCTGCAAGTTGGAGATTTATATTAATTCTTAAACCTGAATGTACAATTATAAAGTCAAACCTTTAGAATCAGATCAGTAATTAATAAATGCAAAATCTATTCACTTTTGAGTTTATCACAATTGATTTTTGTTTTAGGTTGATCTACTTGCAAGACAACAGCACAGATGTTCTAAAATCCCGTTGACAGCTGTTTAAATGTTTCCAACAATGCAATACAAAAACAAATGAACTTACCAAGAAATATGGTGCATTAACATCAATTTGACTTGTTACAGAGAATTCCCTCTTCACAACTTGACTTGTGCCACAAGGTCGCTCCAGTATTGCTGTCACCCAATACTTGACACTGCCATATTTTCCACTGAAGGATGTGACCAATGGCCTGTTTTAGACAATTATAAACTGCATTGTAGAATCTTTGCTGCCATTTGTTTTTGTGAATTAAAAAATCACTTTTTTGAAAAGATCACTTACCCTGGTGGAAGATGAAAACTGAATGGAAACTTGTGTTTTCCAGGTTGTAATGTGAAGTATCCTTCATCATCTGTTAAGAAAGAACAAAGTTGTACAACAAATCAATAAAGTGAAAGGCTATTTGCAATAAATCAAAAACAAACATTATAGATATACAAACTGGGAGAGAGTAATTTGAAAAGCCAGATTAATGTTTTTATTGGGGAGGGGGAGAAGGAGAGACAGAGAGAGAGACAGAGAGACAGACAGAGAGAGAGAGAGGTTTGACTTTATAATTGCACATTCAGGTTTAAGAATTAATATAAATCTCCAACTTGCAGATACTAGTTTGGTCCACAAAATCTGAAATACGGGGAGGGAGAGGGGTGGGGGGGGGGAGAGAGAGAGGGAGGAGAGGGGGAGAGGAGGGGGGAGAGAGAGGGGGAGGAGAGGGGGAGAGAGAGGGGGAGAGGGGGGGGAGAGAGAGGGGGGGAGGGAGAGAGGAGGGAGAGAGGAGAGGGGTATGAGAGGGGGGGGGAGAGGGGAGAGGGAGAGAAAAACCCCCAAAAAAGAAGTTGTAAGGGCGTTATTTAATCATGGTGCTCCAGTCAAAGATTTGCTCAATTCACTGCAATCTTTCTTCAAAAAAACGTCATCTATTTTAATTACATTTTCCTTCCCCCACAACTAACTCGCTTATTTCTGAACACTTCAACCTGTGCCTCTGTTATATTGACCACATCCATGTAGATTGGGTAATTGCTTTACAGAATAACTCAACAGAATTTATGAAATTTCAATATACTTGCTTTTCAGCGCGATATTCAGCAGAATGTTTTAAAATTGAGTTGAGATTATAGAACTCAGTCCAAAGAAAGATCTCAAGCTTCCCCACCTGACCACTACGTTGGCCTTATGTTCCAAATCCACTTGAAAGTTCCCAACTGTAGTTTGGGAAACATTTTATTTTCCAATTTGACATGTTACATTTAACATATTGGCTAATTCTGAAACTAATTCTGCTGAAAACATTGTACTGAAACATCAGGTGTCCCCCCCCCCCCCCCCCCCCCCATATCATAGATACCGCCTGTCCTGCTGAATATTTCTATCATTGTTATTATTTGAGATTTAGAGCATCTACACTTGGCTTTTCAATGATACATTTCTGTTTCTGTGACAAATAGTGTTCACTATTTTTCAAACATTTTCAAAGTTACCCTGGGAATTGCAATACATATTTCCCAAACTTGCACGTAGAAAGCTGCAAATCAATGGTCCACTGATTCACATTGTGAACTATAGAGCAGCTCATTGAAATGGAACTAAACTGCAAAATATTGTACCAAAGGTAAAAGCACTGTGCCTTTTGTATGTAACAAATGATGACAGTGGTTGCAGAGGAAGAGGGACATTAAGCACAATTCGTTTCTTGAAAAGAGGTCTCTGAAAATTCTGTAGGTTCTTTTCTTCTGGTTAAACAAGTGTAACTAGGATAAGTCACACAAGCTTCATTAGTTAGCATTGTCTCACTAGTTAATATTACGTTCCCCAAAGTACTCATTCAGCAGGGGGTAGCAGATGCATGCTCTAGTCTAATATAGCCTGCACATTGATACTGACAGACTTCTGGTGGTGGTCAGGGTGAGGGTGTCAGACTTTTTAGAGAGTATGGCATTGATAGAGACTATCTCCCCACCCCCCCAAAAAAATGATAGTGGTTCCCGAGGAAGGGGAGATTCAACACAATTACCTTTACATAAAGTGATCTCTCAAAAAACTAATACTTCTGTACCTTATAAGTTCTATGAATCGCATGTGTCTCATTAGTCTCTGTGGTTAATATTACTTTCCCCAAAGTACTGATTCAGCAGGAAGAGAGCAGATCCATGTTCTGGTTTAATATAGCCTGAACATGGATATGGACACCGTGGGGAGGCTGGTGAGAGAAGGGGGGGGGGGGGGGGGGGAGATAGAGGGGAGGAGGAAAGAGAGGGAGAGTGGGGGTAGAGAAGGACGGGGTGGGGGCAGGTTGGGGGGGGGGGGGGGTGGGTGGAGGTGGGGGGGGTGGCAGGTTGGGGGGGGGGGGAGGGGGGGGGGGTGGAGGGGGGGGGGGTGGCAGGGGGGGGCGGTGAGGTGGTGGGGGGGGGGGAGGGGGGGGGGGGTGGCAGGTTGGGGGGGGTGGCGGTGGGGAGGTTGGGGGGGGTGGGGTGCAGGTGGGGGTGGGGGGAAGGTGTGGGGGGGTGGGGGGGGGGTGAGGTTGGGGGGGCGGTGGGGGCGGTGGGGGGGGTGGAGGTGGGGGGGGGGAGGTTGGTGGGGGGTGGCAGGTTGGGGGGGGGGGTGGGGGTGTGGGGGTGTGGTGGCCAGGTGGGGTGGCAGGTTTGGCAGGTTGGACGGTGGGGCAGCTCCCTCTCTCCCCGTACCTGCGGCCCGCCGCACCACCTGCCGCTGCTGCAGGTACACCACCTCATCGCGGTGCCGCGCCGCCGCCGCCGTTGCCGGGCCGTCGCCCCCCCAGTGGACGCGGGCACAGCCCTTGGCCTCCAGCCGCAGCTGGATGACGGGCAGCCGGACGCCGGTCTCCAGCAGCAGCTGCCCCGACACCCGCTCCCCGCTCGAGTAGCTGCTCAGATCCCGGCCGTCCAGCACGATGCCGAAACTCTTCAGCCGGACGCCCATGGCCGGGGTGGGGGCGAGGGCCCGGCCCGGAGCGGCCCTGCATAGACCACTGCCCACACCGGCTCCTCTCCTCCTTACCACCTTCCCTCTCTCCCTCCTCCTTCTCCCTCTTGACCTTTGCTCCTTCTCTCTCCTTCCCCCCTTGTTCTCCTCCTCTCCCCGTCCTCTCCCTCTTTCTCTCTCCTCCTCCCTCTTCCTTCCCTCCTTCTCTTTCTCTTATTCTCTCAATCACACCTCCCCTCCTTCCTTCATTCCCCTCTGTCCGCCTTCGCCCCCTTCCCTTCTCCTCCTTTCCCTTCTCTTTATCGCCCCATCCCTTCCTCTTTCTCCTTTTCTCTTCTCCCTTCCTTCTCACCCCTCTGTCCCCCCGCCGTGTGCCGGGGTGGCTGCTGCTGCTGCGGGCGGGCAGACAGCTAGTGTGTGTGTGTGTGTGTGTGTGAGGGCGGGCGGGCGGGGGAAGCGCGGCTGATCGGAGCGTGATCACCAATCAGCGGCGGGGACCCGCACGTGTACAGCGCCGCCACTGGCGGGCCGCAGGGCAACCCCCCGCACCCGGACCAATGACGAGCCCGCTCCTTCATGTGCATGGGCTCGGCCAGCCGCTGGGCCGCCGTTACCCCGGCAACCGCCATTGGGCGCCGCCATTGCTCCCCCCCCCCCGCCTCTATATATACCCACACACACACACGCACGATCAGACAGACACACGCACAGACAGACAGACACACACAGGCACACACAGACACAGACCCCCCCACACACACACACACACACACACACACACAGAGTCACACACAGGCACACACACACAGACAGACACACACACAGACACACACACACACACAGACACAGACACAGATGTACACACACACACCCCGACACATACACACACAGACACAGACACACAAAGTCAGTGCTGGAGTAACTCAGCGGAACAGGCAGCATCTCTGGAGAGAAGGAATAAGGTGATTTTCTGGGTCGAGACCCTTCTTCAGACTTCAGAGTGGGAGACTAGAGATATGGAAGGGCAAGGTGTTAAAATGATAGATCAAAGCAGACGGTGACCAAAGGAAATGTAGAATTGATCATCGTGTAGGAAGGAACTGCAGATGCTGGTTTACACCGAAGGTAGACACAAAATGCTGGAGTAACTCAGCGGGACAGGCAGCAACTCTGGAGAGAAGGAATAAGGTGATGTTTCGGGTCGAGACTCTTCTTCCGACTGAGAGTCGGGAGAGAGAAACGAGAGATATAGACGGGGACATAGGACAAATGAAAGATGTGCAAAAAAAGTAACAATGATAAAGGAGACCGGGGCCATTGTTAGCTGTGGCCTAGGTGAAAACGAGTTATAGACAATGAGACTCAACAAAGGTAGACAAAAAAGCTGGAGAAACTCAGCGGGTGAGGCATCATCTATGGAGCGAAGGATTGGGCGACGTTTCGGGTTGAGACCCTTATGTCGCCTATTCCTTCGCTCCATCGATGCTGCCTTGCTGAGTTTATCCAGGTTTTTTGTTGTTGTACCAGCCTCTCTCTCTCTCTCTCTCTCTGCCCTTCTCTCTTCTCATGCACGCCCGCTCCACCCCCCCCCTTCACCTCTCTCCCCCATCCTCTCCTCTCCCCCTCTCCCTCTCCACCCTCCTCCTCTCCTTCAACACAAAATATTTTTTGCGGGGGCAGGTCAACAGTGTGTGTGACTTTGTGGAGGCAGCCACGCGCTCTCCATTCAAGAAGACGCTCATCTGTTTGTGGAGGCGCGTGCATAGTGTGTGACCAAAGATCTTTGTGTGTGACGACACACGCTCCCCCCCTCTTTGGTGCAGGAGGCGCGCGCAGCATTTGAACGCTCCACGATTGTTCGAATTCTTCACTAACCGTCATTCTGACTTTGCTTGTGAAGAGAAAAGTCCTGAATTGCATTTGTCTGATGCAGGAAGATTGTTCCCGATGTTGGAGAAGTCCAGGACAAGCGGCTCACAGTTTAAAGATAAAGGGAAATCCTTTAGTACTGAGATGAGGAAAAAATTTTTCACACAGATAGTGGTGAGTCTCTGGAACTCTCTGCCACAGAAGGTAGTTGAGGCCAGTTCATTGGCTATATTTAAGAGGGAGTTAGATGTGGCCCTTGTGGCTAAAGGGATCAGGGGGTATGGAGAGAAGGCAGGAACAGGATACTGAGTTGGATGATCAGCCATGATCATATTGAATGGCGGTGCAGGCTCGAAGGGCCGAATGGCCTACTCCTGCACTTAATTTCTATGCTTCTATGCTTCTATGCTTACCCGCTGAGTTTCTCCAGCTTTTTTTGTCTACCGTTGATTTTTCCAGCATCTGCAGTTTGTTCTTAAATATTCATCATGCAAGTAACTGACTGTTCAAAGATAACCATAACACATAGATCCATCGAGTCTGCCTGTCTATTCGATCATGGCTATCTTTCCCTCTCAACCCCATTCTCCTGCCTTCTCCCCTTAAACTTTGATGGCCTTACCAATCAAGAACCTATCAATCTCTGCTTTGAAAGCACCCATTGACTAGAAGCTATTGTTACTGACAGGAAATTGTGAATCAATAAGATAAGTATTAAAACTTATAAAAGTAAAATCAGTTTTAGTATATTAACAAAACATAATTACCATATTAGTAAATGGCCATTAAATGGTAATTATAACACAGGCAGGTATTTTATCAGTTATGTATTTTATTTTCGCCCATTGTAGGAAGATCAAAGAGGTTAATTAAACCTGTTTTGCAATTAAGATTCACTGAATTTTTAAAATGATGTTTTTAAAATAACTTAATAGTTTGCTAATGATTAATCACTTTGGAGCAATATTGCTGTGTAATTAAGAAAGAGAGAATGCCATTTCCTCTGAAATTAACAACGGGTTCATTAACAAAAAAATTACAGCAATGCGTGTGGCTCTATGATGCGTTATTTCTTATTGCCAACTCCAAATTAAGGTGCTTGAAAAATTGCAGTATCCATGCTGAGATGGGGCGGAGCTGCCAGGTGTCCCAATGTCTAGTATGTTCTCAGAGGAATTTATGAGTTCATAAGAGATTGAAACACAATTAGGCCATTCGGTCCATCAAGTTTGCTCTACCATTCAATCATGGCTGATCTATTTTTCCACTCAACCACATCTTCTGTCTTCTTTGATATCGTTGCTCATCAAAAAGCTATCAATGTCCGCTTTAAAAAAGACCAATGACTTGGCCTCCACCGCCATCTGCGGCAATGAATTCGCCACACTCTAGCTAAAGAAATTCCTCCTCATCTCCTTCCTAAAGGTACATCCATTAATTCTGAGGCTATGACCTCTGGTTCTAGACTCTCCCACTACTGGAAACATCCTCTCCACATCCACTCTATCAAAATTCGGTAGGCTTCAATGAGATCCCTCCTCGTTCTTCTAAATTCCAGCTAATACAGGCCCAGAGCCATGAAATGTTCCTCATACGTTAACCCAATCATCACCGGGATCATTCTTGTAAATCTCCTCTGGACCCTCTCCAACGCCAGCACATCTTTCTTCAGATATGGGGCTCAGTTGATGGGGTACACAGCAATTTAGTACCTACCTCCTCATCCCCAGAGCCAGGCACGATAAGCTTTGGAAACACAAGGATGCTGAAAACTTGTGTAGAACACAAAGCACTGGATAACACAGCGGGCCAGGCAGCACAAAGGGCAGACAGCATCATCACAGACCCCCACACCCTGGCCACACACGCATTTCATCCCTGCATTCGGGAAGAATGTACAGGAGCCTGAAAACTGTAACGTCCAGGTTCAGGAACAGTTACTTCCCCACACTCATCCGGCTATCTGGAGGGCATGAATCTGGAGCATGAATAGCCCACGTTTTGGGTGTGGACCATTATTCGGATTCTTCTTTCCCACCTTCCCCTTTCTCAGCCTGAAGAAGGGTCCCAACCTGAAACGTCACCTATCCATTTCCTGCAGGGAAGCTGTCTGGCCCATTGAGTTATTCCAGCATTCTGTGTTCAATGGTAGGGTTGGAAGCTGAAAGGATTCATGGAGTCTCTTTGCTCCCAAGAATCAGCCCATTGTCGAAGCAATGACCACATAAAAGCTGAAGAAATGCAGCTCTATATCTTTTTAACTTCCTTTGAGTAACACCTTTCAACATTCTGCACAGTCCTTCCTTCTAAGTCCATCCTCCATAACTCGTGTGAAATCCCTTTCTTCCAACTCTCCCAGTTTTAAGTTTTAAGTTTATTATTGTCACATGTAACCAAGGTACAGTGAAAAGCTTTTGTTTGCATGCTATCCAATCAAACCAAGTAGTGCTACACATGAATGGAGTTAAGGCAAACTCAAGTACACAAAAAGCAGAGTGAAGAGAAGGATACAGAGTGCAGAATATAGTTCTCAGCATACAAGTGCAAGGGAATACATCTAGATTTTTTTTCTCTTTGCAACTGTCGTCCGTTCTTCATTTTGTCTCCCCAAACCTAATAAGTCTGCCGAAGGTACACAAAATTGCTGGAGGAACTCAGCGGGTGCAGCAGCATCTATGGAGCGAAGGAAATAGTTCATGGAGTCTGCCGAAGGGTTCCCACCCGAAACGTCACCTATTAGTTTTCTCTAGAGATGCTGACTGACTCGCTTAGTTACTCCAGCATTGTGTGGTTTATCTGCAGTTCCTTCCTACCAACAAGGACAGCTGTTTTTGCTGCCGAGCATGAACATGGCCATCATGCATTTCTATCCTCTTTCCCCTTCCTTCAAGTTTCATGTTCTTTATATGGATCCTTATCTTGGCCTTAAAGGCCAGTTGTCCTGGCGGCGGGCATTGAGTCTGTGTTACAAGGGTCGGCATGGCCTAGCAATGCTGTCGATGTCCTCCAACGTGTCTCCACCATTGCAGGCCATGTCCGATCCGCTCGCTCATCAAAATGACAGCTTGTATAATCAGACACACATAATGAAATCATGGCACCACATCATTCTTTTATTCAGAGATTTTTTGATTGCCAGTTTTCTGGTGGCAGGAAGGGATGAAACAATTCATATGGAATTGTTGGCCCAGTTTTTGGTTTTGCCTTGATACTTCCATTTTAATTCTTTAATTTTTATTCAGCTTTAACTTGCATTTCTGTTGTTTTAGTTTCATGGGTTTAGTAATTCACTTTCACGTTATGAAATGGTGAAATGCAAAATGCCATTAGAGAAATTTTGCGAGCACTGAAATCCTTTATTTTAAAATTATTAGAAAGATACTTAGAAAGATACTTAGGGGGTGTCAAATGGGATAGTCAAGGGCGGAGTTAAAGGGATAGTTAATGACCCCAGAATTAACGGGAAAGAAAGCTCACAAAGGGATAGGAGAGCATGGCCAAGTGTAGTAGGGATTGATGTGAATGGTGAGATGCGTAAGTAAAAGTACTGTATTTGAATGCGCGAAGTATAAGATGTAAAGTAGATGAGCTTGAGGCTCAGATAGAGGTTGGTATATATGACATTGTGGGGATTACCGAGACGTGGCTGTAGGAGGATCGGGTCTGGGAACTTAATATTCAGGGTTATACATCCTATAGAAAGGACTGGCAGGTGGGCAGAGGAGGAGGGGTAGCTCTTCCGGTGAGGGATGGAATTCAGTCCCTTGCGAGGGAAGACATAGGGACTGACAACGACAGTATGCACTCCAAGCGGGATTCGAACCGGCTACCTTCCGGTCGCCAGCCGAACACTTAGCCCATTGTGCCATCTGTCGTCCTGAGGTAGAGTCACTGTGGATTGAGTTGAGGAATTGTAAAGGCAAGAAGACACTAATTGGTGTTATCTACAGACCCCCAAATAGTAGCCCGGATGTAAGGTGTAAGTTGCAGCAGGAGTTAAAACTGGCATGTAACAAAGGTAATGCCACTGTGGTGATGGGGGATTTCAATATGCAGATAGACTGGGAAAATCAGGTTGGTTTAGGACCCCAAGAAAGAGAGTTTGTAGAGTGCCTCCGAGATGGATTCTTAGAGCAGCTTGTAATGGAGCCGACCACAGAAAAGGCAATTCTGGATTTAGTGTTGTCCAATAAACCAAATTTGATAAGAGAACTCGAGGTAAAGGAACCGCTTGGAAGTAGTGATCATAATATGATTAGTTTTAATCTGCAATTTGAGAAGGAGAAATCGGAAGTGGCAGTGATGCAGCTGAACAAAGGGGATTATGAAGGCATGAGAGAGGAGCTGGCCAAGGTAGACTGGAAAGGGATACTAGCAGGAATGACGGTGGAACAGCAATGGCAGGAATTTCTGGGCATAATCCGGAAGACGCAGGATCATTTCATTCCACAAAGGAAGAAAGATTCTAAGGGGAGTAGGAGGCAACCGTGGCTGACAAGAGAAGTTTGGGATAGAATAAAACTAAAAGAAAAGATGTATAACACAGCAAAGAGTAGCCAGAAGCCAGAGGATTGGGAAACTTTCATAGGACAACAGAAGGAACCAAAAGGACCAAACGGGCTGAAAAGATGAAGTACGAAGGGAAGCTGGCCAGGAATATAAAGAAGGAAAGTAAAAGCTTCTTTAGATATGTCAAGGGAAAAAGAGTAGCAAAGTCAAATGTGGGTCCCTTGAAGGCAGACATGGGTGAAATTATTATGGGGAACAAGGAAATGGCAGAAGAGTTGAACAGGTACTTCAGATCTGTCTTCACTAAGGAAGACACAAACAATCTCCCTGGAGGACAGAGGATCTAAGGGGGTCGAGGAACTGAAAGAAATTTTCATTAGGCGAGAAATAGTATTGGGTAGGCTAATGGGACTGAAGGATGATAAATCCCCGGGGCCTGATGGACTGCATCCCAGGGTCCTCAGGGAGGTGGCTCTAGAAATAGTGGACGCATTGGTGATCATTTTCCAATGTTCAATAGATTATGGATCAGTTCCTGTGGATTGGAGGATAGCTAATGTTATCCCACTTTTCAAGAAAGGAGCGAGAGAGAAAACGGGGAATTACAGACCAGTTAGCCTGACTTAGGTGGTGGGAAAGATTATTAAAGAGGTAATAATGTGGCATTTGGATAGCAGTAAAAGGATTAGTCCAAGTCAGCATGGATTTATGAAAGGAAAATCATGCTTGACTAATCTTCTGGAATTTTTTGAGGATGTGACAAGTAAAATGGATGAAGGGGAGCCAGTGGATGTAGTGTATCTAGACTTTCAGAAAGCCTTTGATATGGTCCTGCACGGGAGACTGGTGACTAAAATTAGAGCACATGGTATTGGGGGTAGGGAGTTGACGTGGATAGAAAATTGGTTGGCAGACAGGAAGCAAAGAGTAGGAGTGAACGGGTCCTTTTCAAAATAGCAGGCAGTGGCGAGTGGAGTGCCGCAAGGCTCGGTGTTGGGGCCGCAACTTTTTACCATATATATTAATGATTTGGAAGAGGGAATTAGGAGCAACACTAGCAAGTTTGCGGATGACACAAAGCTGAGTGGCAGTGTGAACTGTGAAGATGATGTTAGGAGATTGCAGGGTGACCTGGACAGGTTGAGGGCAGATATGTGGCAGATGCAGAATAATATAGATAAATGTGAGGTTATCCACTTTGGTGGCAAAAACAAGGGGGCAGATTATTATCTCAATGGGGTTAGGTTAGGGGGAGGTACAGCGAGACCTGGGTGTCCTTGTACACCGGTCACTGGAAGTTGGCGTGCAGGTACAGCAGGCAGTGAAGAAAGCTAATGGAATGTTGGCCTTCATAACAAAAGGATTTCAGTATAGGAGTAGAGAGGTTCTTCTGCAGTTGTATAGGGCTCTGGTAAGACCACATCTGGAGTATTGTGTACTGTTTTGGTCTCCTAATTTGAGGAAGGACATCCTTGTGATTGAGGCAGCGCAGCGAAGGTTCACGAGATTGATCCTTGGGATGGCGGGACTGTCATATGAGGAAAGATTGAAAAGACTAGGCTTGTATTCACTGGAGTTTAGAAGGATGAGGGGGAATCTTATAGAAACATATAAAATTATAAAAGGACTGGACAAGCTAGATGCAGGAAAAATGTTCCCAATGTTGGGCAAGTCCAGAACCAGGGGCCACAGTCTTAGAATAAAGGGGAGGCCATTTAAGACTAAGGCGAGAAAAAACTTTTTCACCCAGACAGTTGTGAATTTGTGGAATTCCCTGCCACAGAGGGCAATGGAGGCCAAATCACTGAATGGATTTAAGAGAGAGTTAGATAGAGGCTAGTGGAATCAAGGGATATGGGGAGAAGGCAGGCACGGGTTATTGATTGGGGACGATCAGCCATGATCGCAATGAATGGCGGTGCTGGCTCGAAGGGCCAAATGGCCTCCTCCTGCACCTATTTTCTATGTTTCTTTGTAATATTATAGTATAGTACAATCAAAATCAACATGGATTTATGATTTATAATGGGCAACTTGTATTTGACTTGTTTATTAGCGTTCTTTGACTATTAAGAATCAGTAGGATTTATAACAAAGGAACATGTAGATGCAGTGTATTTAGATTTCCAGAAGGCATTAGTCTTTAGAGATACAATATGGAAACAGGCTCTTTAGCCAACCGAGTCCGCGCCGACCAGCGATCACCCCATACACTAGCCCTTTTTATAATTTACAATTTTTACTGGAGTCAATTAACCTGCAAACCTGTACGTCTTTGGAGCATGGGAGGAAACCAGAGCTCCCGGAGAAAACCCACACGGTCACAGGAAGAACTTACAAACTCTGTATGGACAGCACCCATAGTCAGGATTGAACCTGGGTCTCTGGCGCTGTAAAGCAGCAACTTTACCGCTGTGCCACCATGCTGCATTAGATGCAACATAAAATCATACTGCACAAGCTAAGATCTTATGACATTGGGGACAAAGTATTTTTTATCATTGATGAAAGATCAGGTAAAAACAGAACAGGGAGATGGGATTTCACAGGAACACATCAGCCTTTCCAACCCAGGTGCGGGCAGGTTGGGGGATCCATGAGCAAGCATGTGCTGGTGCAGATGGCCCAAGCATCCTGACAACTGAATCTATCACAATGCACGGGCCCTGGTGGGGAATCTGCTCACCTGTGCCAGGTTAGAATGAAGCAAAACACAAAGTGCTGGAGAAACTCGGCAGGTCAGGCAGCAACTGAACCATCCTATCAACAACTAGAGAGGTCATGTGTTACTCTCCACCTCATTGGAGACCCTTGGACTATCTTTGATCGAACGTTACTGTACTTTATCTCGCACTAAACGTTATGTTATTCCCTTTATCCTGTATCTGTACACCGTGGATGGCTCGAATTGTCTTTTCGCAGACTGGTTAGCATGCAACAAAAACTTTTAACTGTACCTGGCTACACATGACAGTAAACTAAACTAATCACTAATCTGTAGAGGGAATGGACAGATGACATTTCTTCAGACTGATGGCGTAGAAAGGGGAGAGCTTTATTGTTTTAGTTTTGTTTTTAGTTTTAGCGTGGAAACAGGACCTTCGGCCCATTAAGTCCACGCCGACCATCAATCACATGTACACTAGTTCTACACCTACACACTAGGGAACATTTACAGAAGCCAATTAACCTACAAACTTGCACATCTTTGGAGCGTGGGAGGAAACAGGAGCAATGGGGAAAGCCCACGCAGGTGACAGGGAGAACGTGCAAACTCCGTACAGACAGCACCCATAGTCAGGATCGAACTCGGGTCCACGGCGCTGTGAGGCAACAACTCTACCGCTGCGCCACTGTGCAGCCTCATTGTCTGGGAATATTTTCAATATATATGTAATTCACCCTTTTGAAATAAACTATTTTCTGCAGACAGCATTAATGGGCCACCGAGTTCCCACTGCTGCTCAGATAATGGTAATTTTCACCTCCCATTTGTTCAAATGTGCCATCTGGTGGAATTTGAGTGCACCAGCTACCTGAAGTAGCTCACTGGTGCCATCTCATGTCCGCTCATGGTGTTGAAGGTTAATGTGGCTGCTGATATAGCTTTCCTGAGGCAATTGAATTACAAGCTCATCCTGTAAGTATTCTGCTCAGCCAGACTTTGCTTGAGGAGAATGATTAAATATTCCATGTGATCTGTGGGAAAAAAAAATCTTATTGCCCTGTTTAAGAACTGAGCATTCAAAGGACATGGTTTAATATGAGACAAATTACATTTTGCATCACTTTGTTTCTGCGGATTATTTATTGCCATTTCCATTTATTTTCTTCCATTAGCAGCATTAGATTTCATCAGATAATGAACCTACAAAGTAAATATTGGCAACTGATTTTTTTTAAACTAGCATTTAAATATAGTTTGAATATTTGAATAATCTCCAGAGCACAAACTCCTGCAGCAATTACTTTCAATAAACCATATGAGCTTAAATTCTCTATTTTTTTTGTAGCTTAATAATTTGATGAGGACATGATGTTTTCAATAACAGTTGCATGTTAAGAAGTTTAGCAGTTACAGAATGAGGAGACTTAACCTTCCAACGTCTTGCTTTTGCTATTTCATTGGAAATACAGATCCACCACTGATTTTCCGGCACCCTTGGTTCCAGAGCCTTGCTGTATTAACCATTTTGCCGGACCAACAGAGGTCATGTAATAATGATACAACGCAAAGTCGGTCTTGGAAGTCTAAGGGACGGATCCATTGGCTTCGGCCAGGTCAGAGTTCCAGAGCCCCAGCAGCTGGGGACAAATTCCACCCGCCAATCGGCTGCGGAAGTCCCGATGAGGTAGAGATCGGCCGCCTCACCCGGCCTAGGCACCACATGTTCATGGGGACTTCCTGGGGGGATTTTAAAGAAAGGGGGTTAGGAGCAACTCAGAGGGTCAGAGGGTAGTTAATCCCTGGAACTCATTGCCCCAGAGGGCTGTGGAGGCAGAGATCAGTGGATATTTTTAAGGCAGAGATAGACAGATTCTTAATTAGACTGGATGTCAAGGGTTATGGAGTGGAGGCAGGATAATAGGATTAGGAGGCAGAGATCAGCCATGGCTGAATGGCAGAATGGACTCGATGAGCAGAATGGACTCAACGGGCCGAATGGCCTAATTGAACTCTGATAACTTGAACTTGTAAGTGCGCTCCTGTAATTTTGTCTGGATGAAAGGAGGTGCCCCTGACCACCAGTTGCCGGAAGATTGGTGGTGGGCCTGTATTTGATCAACTATTGAAAGAAAACCTGTTATCCTGAAAAAAATGAGAGTCACAAGTTCCAAATATCAGCGGTATTATATTTTACAATTCATGTTGCCACAAATAACATTTAATAACCTAAGTCAAGATTTTTCACTTCAATGTTCTTGCTGAGCTGAATGGATGGAATTGTTTTTCCTTTGCATCCGTTGAAATAAAAAGACGGGGAAGATGCGGTGGTTATTTTCCAGGCATAAACACCGAGTGGTATATACTCATGTCTCAGGTCACCAGCGTTAGAAAATCTCCCGAGTTCTTTTCCCTCCTTTATATTTGTTTCAAATACATTCAATGTGTTGTTTAGTTTCTGCACATCAGCTCGGAAATTAAAAAAAACTGCAGATGCTGGAAATGAGAAATGCAATCACGAGAATAATCAATGCCCTCATCAGGTCAGCCAGCATCTGTGGAGAGAGAAATAGAGCTGACATTTCATGTTGAAGCCCCTTCACTAGCTGTGCAAAAAATAAAGTACTGAAGGAGTACAGTGGGTCAAGCAGCATCTGTGGAGTCTCTCCATTTCCTCCACAGATGCTGCCTGACCCATTGAGTTTCTTCAGCACTTTGTTTTTTGGTCAAAATTCCAGCACCTGCAGTTTCCTATCTCTCTACTTCAAATGATGCGACTTAAAATGTTAATTTGTTTATATTTTAACAAAAGTTTGTGTTTGATCTGGAATGTGCCAGAGTTATGTATGATTCAGTCAGATGGATTAATATGGTTGATGTATTTTGAGTTGAACTCTACGGACCTATCTATTTACTCAAGACCACTGAGCCCTTGTTGAGAGCGAATGGAGGAAGCATGTTTAGAAGCGATACCCATTTCTTATTTATTGTACGAGTTATTCCTTTCCTCCATGACTCCTAGGAACTGACGTTCTGTGACTAAAACAATAAAGCCTGAATCATTTAATTGATTAATTGTGTCTACTAGGGACGACAGATGGCACAATGGGCTAAGTGTTCGGCTGGCAACCGGAAGGTAGCTGGTTCGAATCCCGCTTGGAGTGCATACTGTCGTTGTGTCCTTGGGCAAGACACTTCACCCACCTTTGCCTGTGTGTGTCCTTGGGCAAGACACTTCACCCACCTTTGCCTGTGTGTGTGGATGTAATTATGTGAAGCACTTTGGGGTCAATGCAAGTTGACTAAAAATGTGCTATATAAATAAAGACATTATTATTATTATTACTTTCATTTAATTGATTGAAAGATTCAGCATGGAAACTGGCAACCGTTAGGTGCCTGTCATTCCACATGGATAGGACAGATTTGGAGGGATATGGACCAAATGCTGGCAGGTAGGACTAGTGTAGCTAGGACATGTTGGCTGGTGTGGGCAAGTTGGGCCAAAGGGACTGTTTCCACACTGTATCGCTCTATGACCTTATGACCTCAGCCCACCAAGTCCATGGTGAGCATCGATCACCCATTCTGCACTCATCCCATCCTTCCTTTAGAGCAGGGAGATAATGTTTTGCACATCAACAGATGACATCACCATGTGTTGCGTCTCAATATCGCCACCTGTCTTAATTTTTCTTTGGTTTTAGAAAAACAGCATGGAAACAGGCTCTTCGGCCCACTGAGTCCATGCTGACTATCGATCACTCGTTCATATTCTATGTTCTCACTCTCGCATCCACTTCCTGCACACTAGGGGCAATTTTACAAAGGCCAATTAACCTACAAACGCGCACGTCTTTGGGATGTTGGAGGAAACCGGAGCGCCCGGAGGAAACACATCTAGTCACAGGGAGAACGTGCAAACTCTACGCAGACAACACCTGAGGTCAGGATCAAACTCGGATCTCTGGCGTTGTGAGGTAGCAGCTCTGCCCGCTGCATCTCAGTGCGACTTTGCAAGAAAAGTTTGAAATAATTTTGCTTAAGATGTATTTTTTAAGGACTAGAGTATGGGAAATGAAAAATAATTGACTATCAAAAGACAATTGCCTGCGAGTCAGATTATATAGTACAATGCTTGAATGTGTTGTACTCTGTGCAAAGTTTAAGAATAAGGGGCAGGCCATTTAGGATTGAGTTGAGGAAAAACGTTTTCACCCAGAGAATTGTGAATCTGTGGAATTCTCTGCCACAGAAAGCAGTGGAGGCCAATTCATTGGATGTATACAAGAGAGAGTTAGATATAGCTCATCGAGCTAATGAAATCAAGGGATATGGGGAGAATGGGATACAGATTCTGGATGATCAGCCATGATCATATTGAATGGCGGTGCTGGCTCGAAGGGGTGAATGACCTACCTGTTTTCTATGTTTCTATGTATTGTGTGATCCATTTTCTGAGAAACTAAATGCAAAAAAAAGTTAACACTGTGCTCCGTGCATCCTCCATGTAGGACATGGATGCCCAGGGCTGTTCAATGATGTGTGATAGGCTTGTGCAGAATCAGGCTTTCAGTACATCTGTGAAACTTGCTCCTGTAAAACTTAAAGGGGATTTCTGTGAACATGTCATGAGCCACTATTGCAGACTTCACTAAAGTAGTTATAAAAGCAGGAAATGCTGTAACCACTCAGAAAACCAGGAAAGAGAAACAGAATTAATGGCTCAAGTCACATCAGAAGAGTTGGACACAAAATGCTGGTGTAACTCAGCGGGACAGGCAGCATCTCTGGAGAGATGGAATGGGTGATGTTTTGGGTCGAAACCCTTCCTCAGACTGAGAGTCAGGGGAGGAGGAGACATAGAGATATAGAAGGGCAAGGTGTTGAAATGAGAAATCATAGGGGACGAGGTTCAAAGAAAATGTAGAATAGATCATTGTTTGCTGAGGGGAAGTAGACAACGAGGCATACAAGAGTTAGCTGTTTCTCTTCTCATGGATGCTCCCTGATCTGCTGAGGTTTCTCTCCTCTTTTGATCTGCTGAGTTTTATACACCTTTACACCTCTATTATACACCTCTGTACATCTCTGCACCTCTCCTGCGCTCCATGGAATAAAGCCCTAACCTCTTCTAACATCTCCCTATAGCACAGACCCTCGAGTCCTGGCAACATTTTTGTAAACCAACATTGTCATCGTGACTCACAACCCTAATATTACGACACAGCAGATCCTCGACTCTGGTAGATAGATTTGAGAAGAAGAAATTGGTCGCAAAATGTTATTCAAATTTTTCTGTTTCTGACTAACAGTTAATTTATGGACAAATTGTCAATGATTAATTTTCAGGATATCAATGAACATATTCAACCGACACCCCGCTGTGAATATCCCGCCAAAATCAGCCTGTAGAAGGATCCTGACCCGAAACGTCACCTATCCATGTTCTCCAGAGATGCTGCGGTTCTGCGGTTCCTTGTGTCAACATTTCAATGAGGTGAGATATTTCCATTCTGACTAGGGAATTTAGATCTGAAATCAAGTTACATGTTCATCATGAAATCAAACAGCATCAGAATTGTGGGTCTTAACAGAAAATCAAGGTGCATAAAAAAATGTTTATTGGAATTAATCAGGTTTACGTATTTAATAAGGGAACAGTTCCAATCAACTTAGACACTTGAGTTAATTCAGTGAAATTACCTTTTACCTCATGTAAATTGTCCCTAGTGTGTGTAGGATAGTGTTAATAGATACATAGAAAATAGGTGCAGGAGTAGGCCATTTGGCCCTTCGAGCCTGCGCCGCCATTCAATATGATCATGGCTGATCATCTAACTCAGTATCCCGTACCTGCCTTCTCTCCATACCCCCTGATCCCTTTAGCCACAAGGGCCACATCTAACTCCCTCTTAAATATAGCCAATGAACTGGCCTCCACTACATTCAGTGGCAGAGTGTTCCAGAGATTCACCACTCTCTGTGTGAAAAATATTTTTCTGTGCGGGGATCATAGGGAGAACGTACAAACGCCGTGCAGACAGCACCCATAGTTAGGATTGAACCTGAGTCTCTAGCGTGCTGTGAGGCTTTATCTAAGGCATTATCTCACTGATATTTGTAGAAGCTTTCTATTTATTTTATAAGTCTCTTGTGTTTCTCCAAGCGTAATGTGCGGGGATCGCTGGTCGGCGCGGACTTGTTGGGCCGAAGGGCCTGTTTCTGCTCTGTATCTCTAAACTAAACTAAAACTAAAACCCGTTGATATACATTCTTCCGACCAAGATTTCAGACACTTTCTTAGCATAATTTTTTGTCCAATTTTCAATATTAAATACACTTTATAAATGTGAGTTGTCATCGTGATTATGGAAATGAATTTGGAACAATCCCTTTGAGAACTATAATTCAGCTTAAAGGCACATTTGTGAACATATGCTAATCACAAACAATAAAACAATGGTCGATAAAGATGTCTAGGTTAACTCTTGACAAAGCAAATATATCTTGCTGAGAGGAAATGTAATTCCTGCATCTGAATTTCATACGATACAGCAGGATGATCACCAAAGCCTCATTATAAAACAAAGCAGGCTGGAATAAAAGCAATCTACAGTACCTTCTCTTCATTTTGTGTTTTTTCATTGTTGAATAATGTAAATCAGGTGATTGTGTATAAAATAATTTGCACAATGTAATGGGGTTCCAGGCTTAGTTTAGTTTAGCCTGGAATCCCTTAGCTTAGTTAGAGATACAGTGTGGAAACAGATCCTTCGGCCCACTGAGTCCAGGCCGACCAGCCCTCCTCATAAACTAGCATTATCTCACACACACTGGGGACAATTTACAATTATACCAAGGCAATTAACCTACAAACCTGTATATCTTTTGAATGTGGGAGTAAACCGAAGCTCCCAGAGAAAACCCACATAAGTCATGGGGAGAACGTACAAACTCCGTGCAGACAGCACCCATAGTCTGGATTGAACCTGGGTCTCTAGCGCTGTAAGTGCTGTAAGACTTAACCATATAACCATATAACCATATAACAATTACAGCACGGAAACAGGCCATCTCGACCCCTCTAGTCCGTGCCGAACACATAGTCTCCCCTAGTCCCATATACCTGCGCTCAGACCATAACCCTCCATTCCTTTCCCATCCATATAACTATCCAATTTATTTTTAAATGATAAAAACGAACCTGCCTCCACCACCTTCACTGGAAGCTCATTCCACACAGCTACCACTCTCTGAGTAAAGACTTTATCTAAGGCATTATCTCACTGATATTTGTAGAAGCTTTCTATTCATTTTATAAGTCTCTTGTGTTTCTCCAGAGATAGTTTAAATAGAATATCCTCCATTGAAAACATTATCTCTCAATTGAAACACAATGTTTGAGTTCGACAAAGTATCAAGATTCAATCCACATGAATTAGACTTAATCTTAAAGATAGCCTACCTGTAAATACACTTCAACATGATTGCCTGTATGTTGAAAATAACTCACTGACAGCAAGGAAACTCGAAATGGCCATAAAATGTTTTATAGATAATATGAATGAAAATTCCTTTGTTAACTTCTATCAACAGAAAGGGTGGTGGATGTATGGGATGAGAGGCAGGGACGACCACAATGTTTATGAAGCAATCAGATAGGTACATAAATAGGACATGTTTAGGCCAAACACAGGCAAGTGGGGCTAGTGTGGATGGGACATGTTGGTCGTTGTTGGCCCAATGGGCCTGTTTCTACACTCTATGTCTCCATAACACTTAGTTTCTAGATTCAAGTTCTGAACATGAAGTACTGATTTTACATCAGTTAGATCAACAGTGCGTTTATTGTTGACAGCATACAAGTGGTGTTTCTCCACAGTTATACCACTGTACATTGTAACTGGTAGGGATTCAATTGTACACTGGAAAATATTTATTTGTTATCCCAATGTTATAATGTTTAATTTGAAATGTCTCGACCCGAAACGTCACCTATCCCTTCGCTCCATAGATGCTGCCTCACCCGCTGAGTTTCTCCAGCATTTTTGTCTACATTCAATAAAAATACTGATTAGTTTGAAGGTCCTTTCAGTTTCTGCAAACGTGATGTTGATTTTCTCTTGATGTGTTTCTCCTAGTCTCATGTCGCTTTGTGCTTCTGTAAAGAACCCACCCACAATTGCTTACTTGATTGCGTTATATAATAATGATATGATACGTTACAATACGATACGCTAGGGAGTGAAATTGGTCTGCCAACAGTCATAAAACACAACATCAAACATGATATTAAAGTGACAAGTCCCTCACGACAGAAGGGGAGGAGTTGTACAGTTTGATACTCACAGGGAAAAAGGATCTCCTGTGGCGTTCTGTGCTGCATCTTGGTGGAATCAGTCTGTCGCTTATGTCCGATAAACAACAAAATTGGTAAAAATAGGCCAATGGAAGCTTTCATTTCAGCCTGTCTGGAACACTTACTCTTTCTCTTATGCTTTCAATGTAGGAGTAAGCCCTGGGGTGTAATAGCTCTGCACTTGTTCCCATCAGATAGACCGCCAGGGTCCCATTTGCACTATCCAAGCATAATACATATCTGATTGCTGGCCTCCAGCTATGCCAGATCTTTTACTAGGAAGTCCCACTGCAGGTCTGCTGTTTCGCTAAATTATCTTCTTTTAAACCCTAACTTCACGATCTCTGCTCACTGGCAGCAAATTCTGAGCTGCCGCTTGTCCCAGCCGTTCCTTTCTAACATCCCCCACCAGCATAATCAAGGACGAGACTCACCACGGTCACTCCCTCTTCTCCCCTCGCCTATCGGGCAAGAGGTACAGAAGTGTGAAAACGCACACCTCCAGATTCAGGGGCAGTTTCTTCCCAGCTGTTATCAGGCAACTGAACCATTCTATCAATAACTAGAGAGTGAGGTCCTGAGTTCCTATCTACCTCATTGGAGACCCTCGGATAAGTGGGACAGGGGCATTACAATCCCCTGCAGAACCTCAACTCTACAAGTCTTAGCCACCCACCAACTCTAACTACAGTATAGTCAAAGAGATACGGTGGCACGGTGGCGCAGCGGTACAGACCTGGGGCTAGTGTAGATGGGACATATTGGCTGGTGTAGGCAGGTTGGGCCGAAGGGCCTATTTCCACGCTGTTTCACTCTATCACACAACATGCCATAAAGTACCATTGATATTGGAATGGCACGTAAACGTTTCTTGATTCCTGACAATGCCAAAGTGAATCAGCTGAATATAGTTGGGAGAACTGCGTTTCCACTGTCTTCAGAATAAAGCATCATTTATTTTGGTGTAGGAAGAGACTGCAAATGCTGGTTTAAACCAAAAATAGACATAAAAAGCTGGAGTAACTCCGCGGGTCAGACATCATCTCTGGAGAAAAGGAGTAGGTGACGTTTCGGGTCAAGACCCTTCTTTGAGTCCGTGCCGCTGTATCTCAGACTATACTATAGTTCGAGTTGGTGGGTGGCAGAGAGTTTCCTCCAGAGATAGTGTCTGACCCGCTAGGTTACTCCAGCTTTTTGCGTCTATCATTGACTTTAGGGCTGGGATATGAAGTATGTGCTTATATTAACATTGATATTGGCGCTGAGAGCACAGTCACAGAACCAGGGTAATAGGTTTTATCTTGTGGCATGAATAAGAGCTTTGAGAATTGTGCTTCAAAGTGAAGTCTTTGCTGGTAGCAGGCATGGCATCCGGACAGCACATTAATACTGTGGCCCCATTTGCAAGTCTATTTGTTTTTTGTAATGAAAAATTCATGAATTCTTCTAGGTCTCTTCAGCCTGTTCCCAAACCTTTAAGTGGAGTCTTGTTCCTGTTGACCCCTCTCCTCTGGAGACTCAGTTGATGAATCCTTTTTTCCAGGCAGCGTTGAAATGTGTTCGTTCACAAGGCGCTTTGCATCGCTAGCAAGTCCAGCACTTATCCTTAATTGCCCTTTAGCTCCATGACTTGATAGACCATTTCAGAAGGCAGTTAAGAGTCACCCTCGTTGCTGTATGTCTTGAGGGCATTAGTGAATGTATTTTTTATATGATAGTCAAGTGGTTACATCAGGTTTCTGATACTACCTCTTTTAATCCAGAAGCACTCCATCAACCAAATTTAAAGTCTGACATGCCATGGTGCAATTTAAACACTTTTTTTGGGTATCTGTACTATCGCAAGGCATGTGGATTACTAGATCAACAATCTGATTACTCTGTTAATTAATTGTGTATTAATGATCATACATTGCTAATCCTTGAACTACTTGCTAGACTGTAGGACAAGATGAACCATTTATATCCAGACATTTACACTGATGTTTCATCAATTCTATAGTGTATTGGGAATTGGTGCTTGAACACAGTTGCACAGTTGGTGATGACATTAAAAGTTCATGTGATAGGAGCAGAATTAGGCCATTCGGCCCATCACGTCTACTCCGCCATTCAATCATGGCTGATCTATCTTTCTCTCTTAACCCCAATTTCCTGCCTTCTCACCACAACCCCTGATACCAGGACTTCCGGAAACCCTTTGGAATTTCGGATCAGACAACATCTCTGGAGAAAAAGGATGGGTGACATTTCGGGTTAAAACACTTCTTTAGAGTTTGAGGATAATTTGCTTCTAAATTTTAGTCACATTGGGATGACAAAGTTACTAATTTCTGCACTCTTGAAGCTGCAGTGTTATAATCATTGACTTTGGACATAGAATAGTTATTGGGGTTTGTGACCTGTGATTAGAATAAAAGGAAAAGGGTGACATTCTTCATTCAAAATCATGAAAACTACTTTTTCTTTTCCAAAACACAAAGTGCTTGAGGAACTCAGCAGGTTAGACAGAACCTATGGAGGGAATGGTACACAAAAATGCTGGAGAAACTCAGCGGGTGCAGCAGCATCTAGGAGAGAAGGAAATAGGCAAAGTTTTGGGCTAAAACCCTTCTTCAGACTATGGAGGGAATGGACAGACGATGTTTTGGGTCAGGACCCGTTTACAGACTGAGTTTGATATTGTATTAAACATACAAGTATGTTTACATTTAATACTAGTTTTAGCAATACAGTGCAGAAACCGACCCTTCGGCCCACCGTGCTGACTAACGATCACCCGTACACTAGTTCTATCCTACACACCAGGGACATTTTACAGAAGCCAATTAACCTAGAAACCTGCACGTCTTTGGAATGTGGGAGGAAACCGGAGCACCCGGAGAAAACCCACAGTCACAGGGAGAACATTCAAACTCCGTACAGTCAGCACCTGTAGTCAGGATCGGACCCTGATGTGGCCTCCCGCAAGTGTGGACTCGGAGAACGTTTTACTAAATACATTGGGGGTGAAATAGAGAAAAAAAGAACTGCAGATACAGGTATACAAAAAAAGGCACAAAATGCTGGAGTTGAGTTGCTGCCTTACAGCGCCATTATCCGGTTTCGATCCTAACTACGGGTGCTGTCTGTACGGAGTTTGGGTTTACTCCGGGATCTCTGGTTTCCTCTCACACTCCAAAGACGTACAGGTCGTACAGGAAGGCGTATAGGTCGTACAACTAACCAGAGAACATTACCACAAACTTTTAAAACACACTATAACAAAAAAAACAAAAAGATAGACAGACTGTTGGCGAGGCTGTCATTGCTGACGGGGTTGGGATCTTTCTTCCGACTGGTCCTGACCAGAAATATCACCTATACATGTTCTCTGCAGATGCTGCCTGACCCACCGAGTTACTTCAACACTTTATGTCTTTATCTTTTCCCCTGCTGTGACATACTTGGTGTGCAATCGCAGTCCTTTAGGAGTTATGTGTCTTTTGAAAGCGAGCTTTCAAGCTGCACTGTGACTGACACAAAAAGTAATTCCCCAGTTTCAGGAAACTGGTTCCTGTTTACTGAATCACTGGTGAAACATTGCGAAGCTGAATGATCGCGGAGAAACAGCTTGCTCAGACTCTCAATAGCTCCTCGAAATAATAGCAGCTTCTGATGAAGTTGGAAAGCAACAGGAAAATAAGTAAAACCTATTATAAAACAGTTGTCCAAGAAATCAAGCAAGGAAGGAAAAATCAATAAGCTGTGAAGGTTGAACCTATTCTCAAGCTGTTTTCTATTTCACAGTTTAATGGTGTTTTAATGTGTCTGTCACTGAGTTCTGCATGTCACACAGGTGGGCAATTCGGAGACAGAACACCTCGCTAATATAACCTCACTTGGAATGGCTTTATTTTTGTTTAAGAGGGCC
This sequence comes from Amblyraja radiata, assembly GCF_010909765.2. NCBI lineage: Eukaryota > Metazoa > Chordata > Chondrichthyes > Rajiformes > Rajidae > Amblyraja > Amblyraja radiata. Next base: position 22,325,590 of record NC_045989.1, read on the forward strand.
TACCTCGGGCGGCATGGTGTCGCGGAGGTAGAGTTGCTGCCTTACAGCACCAGAGACCCTGGTTCGATCCTGACTGCGGGTGCTGTCTGTCGTACGCTCTCCCTGTGACCGTGTGGGTTTTCACCGGGTGCGCTGGTTTCCTCCCACATTCTAAAGACATACACGTTTGTAGGTTAATTGGCTTCTGTAAATTGTAAATTGTAAGTGTGTAAGACAGTGCTAGTGCACCAAGTGATCGAGGCCGGCATGACTCAGTGGGCCGAAGGGTCAGTTTCCACGCTGTATCTACAAAGTCTAAAATAAAGTCTAAAGTCTACCTCTCTAGAAAATAAATCTGAACTGATAATAAAAATCTAATAAAATCTACTGTTCTTATTGCATTTTAGGACTCTTCTTCAACTCCTGACGTAAACATCACCTATCAGTGTCCAATATAGCTAGCACATTGATTCCTTCTCCAATGTTAAGAAATATACAGGCTTGTAGTTTAATTGGCCCTATTGTTTAGGATAGAACTAGTGTGTAGTGTACGTATGATCATTGGTGTGCGCGGACTCGATGGGCCAAAGGGCCTGTTTCCATGTTGTATCTCCAAAACTAAATTAAAACTTTGCTGCTTAGTAACCATTAGTAAATTAGTAACCATTAGTTCTGCAATGTTAGACTTTAGAGACTCAGCGTGGTAACAGGCCCTTCAGCCCACCGAGTCTGTGCGATTATCCCCGTACACTAATACTAATCTGCACACACTAGGGACAGTTTACAAATTTTTACCAAAGCCAATTAACCATCCAAATCTTTGGAGTGAGGGAGAAAACCAGAACCGCCAGAGAAACCACACGCAGTCACGGGGAGTATGTACAAACTCTGTGCAGACAGCATCTGCAGTCAGGATCGAACCTGGGCCTCTGGCGCTGTGTGGCAGTAACTCTACCGCTGCGCCACTGTTCCACCCCGAGTTTGAGAATTGATAGTCTTAATTCTCAAAATCCACAGATGATTAAACAGTTGTTTGAATAATCAGACATCATATAATAAAGCAATTTTGGCAGAGGTATAACAATAAATTATACATTGCTTCAGTTCAGTGGATACTTTACAACATATAAAACATGTAATTATGGATAATTTGTTAACAAAATGTTATAATTTGAACTATCCATTCCACTTGAAAGCAGAATTGGGCTTTCTTTGCAATTTATGTTATTTAATCTTTTATGAATTTTCAGGAATACCACGTTTAATAATGCGGTCACCATTTTAACCTATTAGCAACTGATGAAATGTACTTTTATGCTTGGGTCCCTGGGAATAATGTAAGTGATAGTTATGCATCACATCTCTGGAAATGAGGGTAATGAGCCCACCGATATATTTCAGGTATTGCTTAATTAGGAATAGAATGGGAACATGAGACACAATAAATGAAAGATGTTAGTTTATTGAAAGACTTGAACTAAATTTCACACTTGGAATCGAGAAGGAAAAATAATACATGCTCTTCAGATAATGGTATTAGAATAAATTGAACTGATATTTCCTCAAGTTAGAAATGGCTAATGAATGGAGATGAGGAGGAATTTCTTTAGCCAGAGGATGATGAAACTGGAATTCATTGCCACAGACGGCTGTGGAGGTCAGGTCATTGGGTATTTTTAAAGTGGACTGTTTTTTAAGGGCCTGTTTCCGTGCTGTATCTCTAAACTAAATTAAACTAAACAAAATGAATGAATGAATAAGTTTTTTGGCAAAGTATGTACACATACAATGAATTTGCATTGGTGCTCCACTCGCAAGTAACAATACGACATACAGTAAACAATTAAGAATAAAACATTAAACATTAAGAATAAAACATTATTGATTAAACATGTGAATGAAATAAAATACCAGAACAAAAGGAGGCTACAGATTTTTGGTTATTGAGTAGAGCTACTGCTTATGGAAAAAAAAACTGTTTTTATGTCTGGCTGTGGCGGCTTTTACAGTCCGGAGTCGCCTTCCAGAGGGAAGTGCTTCAAAGAATTTGTGGCCACGGTGAGAGGGGTCAGAGATGATCTTCTTACCTGCTCGCCTCCTGGCCCTTGCAGTGTACAGTTCGTCAATGGGGGGAAGGTTGCAGCCAACAACCTTCTCAGCTGATTGAACGATTCACTGCAGCCTCCGGATGTCGTGCTTGGTGGCTGAGCCAAACCAGACCATGATGGAGAAGGTGAGGACATACTCTACGATGGCAGTGTAGAATTGGACCATCATTACCTGTGGCAGATTCCACAATCGATGGCATATTTTCCTGAGAGAGGTTATCGATTGATCTAAGGACTTCATAATGAATATGGTTCTGAATCTCTTAGATTATGTGAGGTAAACCATTTAAAACTGTATGAAGCAAGGTATAGATATTTGCCATAGCTTCTAACCTTTCTTGTTTAATGATATTCCGACATTCCCCATGTAGAAACTGCAGGTAGGCAGATAAATAAATATGTTACATTTGAAGTAGTTGTAAGGATTTTGAGATGTTCCCTCAGGAACCTTAGTGTTCCTCTTCTCTGGAAGTTGCATCCGTGACTATGATGTGTGTGGGTTTGAATCTCACAAATCAATACCTGGCATACTTCAACCATGTGTTTTGTGCTTAAGAGTTCACGTATTGATTTTGGGGAGGGAGTCATGCTCCTTTCCTGAAGTGAGAATTCTAAATGCCTCATTAGAGAAGCTCCCTGCTTCAAGAGGTTTATCACAATTATAAAATTAATTTGTATGTCTAACTCAAAAAAAACAGGCCTGTTTTTGAAAATACGTATGTTGTCTTTGTAGTTTTCATTCCTTCATATGTCTGGCTTCAACAGTACATTAATTTTGTTATTCCACTTCTCAGCCTCACCCACCTACCTCAACCCCACTATTAACAGTTTGTCCAGAAAATAGATTTCCTTCCTTTCTTTTGTGGATTTTCTATGGTCAAAATTAAAACAAAAAAAAATCAATATTTGGTGCAGAATTTATTCCTTTCTTCCATAAGATGCCTTTATTAAAATGTGTCATTTTTTCTCATTCTCAGTTGCAATATATTCTTTTGTTTTTAAATATCTTGGATCCGATGTTTAACACCTTTTCTATCATATTTCTTGTTGTTGCTTCACCTGATTCAATTTGCCAAATGGAGGTTAAAAATGGATGATTCAATGGTGCTTTTACTGTCAAGTGTGTAAACGCACAGTGAAATTATTTTCTTACATACAGCCCAGTACAATATTCCCATAACTAAGTATATCCTTGATTAGCAAGTGTACAGAAACAGTCTGCTGAGCCCGCGTGCAAGAGGCACCGTGTTTTGATGCCATTTTCAAAGTCCAGTCCGCACTCTAGTTCTTATGAGCGGTTGCCGATCCAGACGAGCCCCAGGCTGCAGCAGAGCCTCCAGCTATCGCCTTCCTTGGATGCGACATCCCTGTCCTCGCCCGTCCTTTGTGTTCCAGGTGCGCCTCCCGCTAGGGTTACCAACTGCCCCGTATTAGCCGGGGCATCCCGTATATTGGGCTAAATTGGTTTGTCCCATACGTAACATAGAAACATAGAAACATAGAAAATAGGTGCAGGAGTAGGCCATTCGGCCCTTCGAGCCTGCACCGCCATTCGATATGATCATGGCTGATCATCCAACTCAGTATCCCATCCCTGCCTTCTCTCCATACCCCCTGATCCCTTTAGCCACAAGGGCCACATCTAACTCCCTCTTAAATATAGCCAACGAACTGGCCTCAACTACCTTCTGTGGCAGAGAATTCCACAGATTCACCACTCTCTGTGTAAAAAATGATTTTCTCATCTTGGTCCTAAAAGACTTCCCTCTTATCCTTAAACTGTGACCACTAGTTCTGGACTTCCCCAACATCGGGAATAATCTTCCTGCATCTAGCCTGTCCAACCCCTTAAGAATTTTGTAAGTTTCTATAAGATCCCCCCTCAATCTTCTAAATTCTAGCATGTACAAGCCGAGTCTATCCAGTTTTTCTTCATATGAAAGTCCTGCCATCCCAGGAATCAGTCTGGTGAACCTTCTATGTACGAGTATGGCAAGAATGTCTTTCCTCAGATAAGGGACCGCCCTTGTCCCGTATTTAACTGCTACTACTCGGGTCGAGGGGACTGTCGGGTCGGAATGCCACGTCAGGGCCCCGCCTCACTCGTCCCGACATAGGGTAGCTCATGGAGTGCAGCAGCAGCGCCTCGCCCGTGGCCCCGTCAGTCGACAGCTCTCCGACCTTAGGACCTTCACTTACTGCCGACACCACCACCCCTCCTTCTGATGGCCGATCATTGTTTCATGAGTTGGATGGGGTGCCGGACTTCTCAGCTGGCCTGCCGGCTGGGCTTTGTGTGCAGTCTAGCACCAAGTCATCATTCACCCAGCCACGGCCGAGTTGGTCAATGAAATGCCGTCGGGAATTTGTCCCTTATTTTGACCTTTTAAGGGAATAACGTTTAGTGTAAGGTACAGCCAGCAAAGTCCGATCAAGGATAGTCCGAGGGTCATCAAAGAGGTAGATAGTAGTTCAGGAATGCTCTCTGGTTGTGGTAGGATGGTTCAGTTGCCTGGTAATAGCTGACATACTTCCAGAAGCTAGTTCATAGCCTTTCACAAGTAAGCAGGTACATTGTTTTTGTAGATGTCACACGTTTGGAGCAGATCTCTCTGGAAGTGTGAGCGGTAGTGATTTAAAAAGGGCGGCACGGTGGCACGGCTGTAGAGTTACTGCCCGACAGCACTTGCAGCGCCAGAGACCCGGGTTCGATCCTGAATACGAGTGCTGCCTGTATGGAGTTTGTGCGTTCTCCCCGTGACCTGCATGGGTTTTCTACGAGATCTTCGGTTTCCTCCCACACTCCAAAGACGTACAGGTATGTAGGTTAATTGGCTTGGTGTGTGTGTAAATTGTCCCTAGTGTGTGTAGAATAGTGTTAGTGTGCAGGGATCGCTGGTCGGTGGGGACTCGGTGGGCCGAAGGGCCTGTTTCCACGCTGCATCTCTAAACTAAACTAAACTATTCTAAAAGCTGGGGCACTGTCAAATATTCAGTGTCTCCTCTAAGCCAATTTACTGTGCTTGCACTAATCTGACAAGGGACTCCCAGCTAGCCTGCTGATGTCACTGACTCCGAAATTGTACAGGGTCCACTCTTCATGCACAATGCTTACGATATATAACCTGTCAGGACTGAAAAATTAATTCTGTAAAGAAAATAGAGATGTAGGAAGTACTGATTAAAAGATAAAACAGTGATAAATGTAAACATTTGGCACTGAATTTAAGATCTATTTACTAAAGACTGAAATGTATAAAATAATATCTTTATGACAGGATATGTCCCTGAGAGTCATAATAAAAATGTAAAATGGGAAAAACGCTGTCAGAAATACTGGAGAGCAAAATATCTAGCAAAAATGGGGACACTGCAGAAAATAAATAACAGTTGAACAAAAGGAGCGCAGGAGAAGTTGCTGAGATACAAAGCTAATAAAACCCAATGATCTACAGTACATCCCAGAGTACTGAAAGAGGCACTCTAGGCCTGGATAGAGTGGACATGGAAAAGATGTTTCCAGTAATGGGAGAATCTAAAACTTGAGGGCATAGCCTCCGAATACAATGATGTAACTTAAGAATGGAGATGGGGAGGAATTTATTGAGCTGAATGGTGGTGAATCAGTGGAATTCATTGCCACACACTGCTGTGGAGGCCAAAACATTGGGTGTTTTCAAAGCAGAGATTGATAGGTGTTTGATTAGTAAGGACGTCAAAGGTTACGGGGAGAAAGCAGAAGAATGGGGTTGAAAAGGAAAAGTAGATCAGCCATGATTGAATGGCGGGGTAGATTCGATGGACCAAATGGCCTAATTTTGTTCCTATGTTTTGGCTGTTATGGTTTTATAGAGATAGTAGATACTCTGATTAGCTTCTTCCTCCCTCCCCCACCCAAGTCGCACCAGGTTCCTGATCTCACCCAGCAAACAGCTAACAATGGCCTGTTTCCTTTATCATCATTACTTATTTGCATATCTTTCATTCATTTGTTCTGTATCTCTCTCTACATCATCGTCTATATCTCTCGGTTCCCTTTCCCCTGACTCTCAGTCTGAAGAAGGGTCTCGACCCGAAAAGTCGCCCATTCCTTCTTGCTGCCTGTCCCGCTGAGTTACTCCAGCATTTTTTGTCTATCTTTAACATCTTGAATATGCCACCTCAGCTGCAGCAGTTCCTGTAGATTTGAGGAGAGCAAATGTGACCTAACTTTTCTTGAAAGGAATAGACAATAGACAAGAGGTGCAGGAGTAGGCCATTCGGCCCTTCGAGCCAGCACCATTCAATGTGATCATTGCTGATCATCCACAATCAGTACCCCGTTGCTGCCTTCTCCCCATATCTCTTAACTCCACTATCTTTAAAATCTTGAAAGTGGAACAAACAGAACATCTAACCTGTCAATCTGATCTAAAAAATAAGAAAAATGCTGAAATATCTCAATGAAGAATCTAATAAGAATGTAGAAATGAAAAAAAAGAACAGGACTGAATAGATCTAGTATGGATTAATGAAAGGAAAATCATATTTGACCAATCTATTTGAGGTTAATGAGGATGTGACCAGTAGAATAGATAAGGACAACCAGTGGATGTGGCATCTTCCGATTTTCAGAAGGGTTTTAATGGTCTAACATGAAAGGTTCATCAACAGAATTAGAGAATGTGGATTTGGGGCTAATATATGGCATGGATTAAGAATGATTAACCGAAAGAAAGCAAAGAGTTGTGAATAAATGAATGGGGCGGCAAGGTGGCGCAGCGGTAGAGTTGCCTTATAGCGCCAGAGACCCGGGTTCGATCCTGACTACAGGTGCTGCCTGTACGAGTTTGTACGTTCTCCCCGTGATCTGCCTGGATTTTCTCCGAGATCTTTAGCTTCCTCGCACAATCCAAAGACATACATGTTTGCAGGTTAATCGGTTTGGTATAAATGTGAATTGTCCCTAGTGTGTGTAGATAGCATTAATGTGCAGGGATCGCCGGTCGGCGTAGACTAGGTGGGCCGAAGGGCCTGCTCCCATGCTGTATCTCTTTAAAAAAAACTAAAATTGTTCTTGAATAAGCTATAGAAGTGTATACAATTTGACACTCAAAAGACATGTAGACATATATATGAATAAGAGGGTTTCTGGGACGACAGATGGCACAATGGGCTAAGTGTTCGGCTGGCGACCGGAAGGTGGCCGGTTCGAATCCCGCTTGGAGTGCATACTGTCGTTGTGTCCTTGGGCAAGACACTTCACCCACCTTTGCCTGTGTGTGAATGTGTGTGAATGTGTGTGAGTGATTGGTGGTGGTCGGAGGGGCCGTAGGCGCAGAATGGCAGCCACGCTTCCATCAGTCTGCCCCAGGGCAGCTGTGGCTACAGAAGTAGCTTACCACCACCGAGTGTGACTGAGGAGTGAATGAATAATGCGATGTAAAGCGCCTTGAGTATTAGAAAGACGCTATATAAATCCCATCCATTATTATTATTATTATTATTATTAAGTGTTTAAGAAGGAACTGCAGATGATGGAAAAATCGAAGGTAGATAAAAATGCTGGGGAAACTCAGCGGGTGAGGCAGCATCTATGGAGCGAATGGTGACGTTTCGGGTCGAGTGTATCACATCTGGATCCCTTAATATAAATTGAAGTAACCAGAACTTATACATGTTTTCGATATCTTTTCAAATGCTTTGGTTTTGGGTATATGTATTGTTCCTCTTGCAGTCCACACAACCATCTTCATCCAGAAAGTAATGTTTTTGTTCCATAGTCCAGCACATCTTTTTCTGCATTAATCTCTTTAAGGTGGAAAAAAACAATTAAGTTGTTGCAAATCTCTTAATGCATTGAAATTGAGACTAATAAATGTTAGAACATTAGCAATTACAAATGTGCAGGTCTAAGCACAGTGTGTAACTGTATTGCTACATACATAAGCCATTTTTACTCTTTTAATCATTTCAGTATTCACGTAGGCATATCATATCGTGGTTTTTACCTGTTTATGTCCAATTACTGAAATTCTCTTGATATGAAATTTTTTAATTGCATTTTCTTTTGTGTTAGTGATGTGTAAGATATTTGGGTTTAACTTTATGGGTGGGTTTCCAGCTAATGTTGAATTTACTGGAGGATATTATTTCCTGTTAATCTGGGTGTGACGCATAACTCGAAATAGCAGTCAATATTAACCTTCACCTTACCGTGATAGAGAATAACGTGGCCATGCAAAGGGAGAAACTAAAGCATGTTTATCACAAGGGGAAAATAAGATACTGGGGACATTAATGGTGCAAAGAGATGGCATATAATGATCTGCGCCCAAGACTCTTAAAGGATGTGGCTCCAGACCGGTGAATGGTTATAATCTATCACAATCCCTTGGTTTCTTAAGAGGTCTCAGAAGTTTAGGAAACTGCACATACAAGGTTTTTTTACACTGAGAGTGGCGGGTTCCTGGAATGTGATGCCTGGGGTGATGATGGAGGCATATGCAAAAGTGACATTTATTGTAAGATGGTTTTGGATAGGCACAGAAAGGATGGAAGGTAGACACAAAATGCTGGAGTAACTCAGCGGGTGAGGCAGCATCTCTGCAGAGAAGGAATGGGCGACGTTTCAGGTCGAGAACCTTCTACAGTCTGACTTTATTCCTTGGAGAGCAGGAGGCTGAGAGGTCACGGATCTTTTAGAGATTTTAACAGGTGTATGAATATCACCCAAAATGATCTTTGGTTTAGTTATTTAGCTTGGAGATACAATGCAGAATCTGGTCCTTCGGCCCACCGAGTCTGCACCGACCAGCGAGCCCCGCACATTCACACTATCCTACACGAGGGACAATTTACATTTATACCAGCCAATTAACCAACTAACCTGTACGCAGAGAGGAGACTGAAGATGTTGGGGAAAACCCAGGCAGGTCATGGGGAGAACGTACAAACTCGGTACAGACAAGCACCCGTAGTCAGGATTGAACCCGGGTCTCTGGCGCTGTAAGGCAGCAGCTCTACCGCTGCACGGCCGTGCCTCCCTCGTGTTCTACTGTGTTCATTTTGTTTGGTATATTATGAATGAATTAATGAATGAATGAATGAATGAATAAGTTTATTGGCCAAGTATGTACACATACAAGGAATTTGCCTTGGTGCTCCGCTCACAAGTAACAACAAGACATACAGTAGACCAATTAAGAATAATACATAAAACATTAAAACATTCAGAATAAAACATTATAGTTTAAACATGTGAATGAAATAAAATACCAGGGCAAAAGGAGGCTACAGACTTTTGATTATTTAGTAGAGCTACTACTCGTGGGAAAATAAGCTGTTTTTATGTCTGGCTGTGCGGCTTTGACAGTCCGGAGTCGTTACTCTCTGCAATTCTCTGCAATGCAGGATTCTCTGCAATACCATCACAGCCCTCATGTTGCAAGAGTGAGTCGACATGCTGTTCAAGTCTCCTGATGCCAAAGAGGCGATAGATTCTCACACCTACTCTCATTAAGCCGATTCTGTGCAAAGCAACCAAACACTGAAAGTATACGTTTAAGTAAGTAACAACAATCAACGTTTTGGCTTTATACTTTTATAGCTGATATTATTGATAATTGATGATTAATTTGTTGTATTATTGGTTGTTATTTGTGGCTTATTATGGGCCTGTAAAGCTATAGTAAGTAAGAATTTAATTGTTCTGTTACCGGCACATGTGACAATTATACATTTTTGGCCCTTGACGTTTTCTTGTAATCAACAGAGGAGCAAGTAGATTTTGCAGTCGTAGAAGTGTTGAGTTTTATATCTGTATAAACCACCATTCTACAGCTTCACCATTGTACATATGACAATAAACCTGCCTTGAGTTGAACGTATAAACCCAACGGCTTCAAACCTGCCAGTCTATTTGCTGCCATTTACTGGCAGCAAAGATGACTTTGAGAAGTTTGCAACCTGCTTGAGATTCCCACATCACCAAACCTCTTCTTGCTGTCTATGAGCCAACGTTACACCAGAGGGACACGCAGTGCGAACATAAGTCATCTGTCTTGTCTTAATTCAAAGGCATATCCTGAAAGGATGTTTTAATCAACTTTTTTACACGAAGGGTGGTAGGTGTATGGAACGGGATGCAAGAGGAAGTATTTGAGGCTGGTACTGTCACGGCATTTGAGAAACATTTGGACAGGTACATGGATAGAATAGGTTTGGAGGGACATGGCCAAACACAGGCAGCTGGGGCTATATGTAGATGGGACAAGTTGGTCGGCGTGGGCAAGTTGGGCCTAAGGGCCTGTTTCCACACTGTATATATGACTCTATGATTCTCTAAGAAATGAGCTGCACAAAAATGATAACGAGCAACTTTGCATTCAACGACAGTAATGCCACCATCTACAGTAGTTTGTGCACGAAAAGGTAGCCTGTGAACAGATGAATGGCTATAGAAAAGTGATTAAAGCCGAGTGCTGCAGAGCTGTGGAGAAATGCATGGAATTCAGATCTCCACCGTCACAACTTGATTAGTACGGGTGTCAAGGGTTATGGGGTGAAGGCTGGAGAATGTGGTTGAGAGGGATAGATCAGCCACGATTGAATGGCGGAGTGGACTTGATGGGCCGAATGGCCTAATTCTGCTCCAACATCTTATGAACTTATGAACAACCTGAGTTGACTTGTGAAATGCATTGACTCCATGGGCAAGCGTGCAACTCCATGCGACATGCAGCCAATTGAAGTGACCACCACAGAAAGATCACAGTAGAGGCATAATGTGGGCCAAAATGCATATGCAATGCATTATTCTTCAAAACACCATCTGCAGTCAGTGAAAGGGGTTGGGTAACCTTGAGAACACAGATGGAACTGATTCGACACAACAACCATAGCCTTCACATCCAGTAATCTTGAAATGTTAACCTTTACCCAAGCGGAAATCTTCCGTACATCTTAAATACTTTGTAATAAGGTGTATAAGATATGAGGGAAGTATATAAACATCTAAAAAAACTGGAATGCATGTTACTTATAATGAATCTGGGGAGGGATGTAGTCTAATTATTTTATGTAATTGGTAGATTATGTCAATATCCTATGTATTTCCTATATTACGAATGTGTATTGTTCTAGTTGAACCCAACATCTTAGGTGTGGCAATAATGAAATTGCCATTTCAAGTGCAAGTAATTCACCAAGATTATGTGAGCTAAAATAGTCGGAACTTACACTCCTGTTTTTTTTCTTCGTGTGAGGGTTTTATCAAGCCAGTCAAGCATAAATATATATTTTTAGCAAGTCCTCTCTTGTTTTCACTTATTAACTAATTAACTCCATGGACTAAATGTTTATCCTGTGTTTATGTCTTGTATAGTTGTCCCATTATTGCCGTTGGACGGACAAGTTTGTAGCCATTTTTTTGGCAAGATAAGTTTATTATTGTCATGTGTACTGAGGTATACTGAAAAGCTTTTTGTGGCATGCTTTCCAGTCAACGAAAAGACTATATACATGGTTACAATAAGCTGTCCGCATTGTAAAGATGATAAAGAGTGCAACTTTTAGTGCAAGATCAAGTCTGAAACTTCAAAGATCTCCAATGAGGTAGATAGGAGCAAAGGACTGCACTTTAACTGGTTAAGGATGGTTCAGTTACCAGATGACAGCTGGAAAGAAACTGTCCCTGAATCTGGAGGTATGCATTTTCAAACTTCTGTACCCCTTGCCCAATGGGAGAGGGGTGAAGCGAGAGTGAGACTGGTCCTTGGTTATGCTGGTGGTCTTGCTGAGGCAGCCTGAAGTGTAGATGGAGTAATTTGAAGGGAGGTTGGTTTGCGTGATGGTCTGGGCTACGTCCACAACCCGCTGCAATCTCTTACGGTTTTGGATGAAGCTATTACAAACCTTTGCTGTGATGCATCCTGATAAAATGCTTTCTAAGATGCATCTGGAGAAGTTGGTGAAGGTTTTTGGGGACATGTCAAACTTCCTAAAAGCCTTCTAAGGAAGTAGAGGCTTTGGTGTGCATTCTTGGCCAAAGTGGCTGGCCCAGGACAATTTGCTGATGATATTTATTCCTAAGGACTTGAAGCTCTTGACAATCTCTACTTCGCCGCCAGCAATGTACAGTATTGTACTGTGTCGCTTCTTGAAGTCGAGCACAATCTCCTTTGTCTTGCTGACATTGAGGGAGAGGTTGTGTTGGAACCAGGTTACGAGGTTCTCAACCTACTTCCTGTACTCCATCTCGTCATTACTTGGTATCCGGCCCGCCATGGTAATGCCGTCTGCGAACTTGTAAACTGAGTGCCATCTTACTCCACCAAGATCAGATTTAGTTGGCCAGCACTGTGGCTGTAAGTTCAGACCATTGTCTGCGCAGAGTTATTTGATTTCAGTTGGAAGAACACTAGGAAATTGTCATTAGATGCAAAGCCTTTAGGTAATGGAAAGGAAAATTGCTTGTGCAGTGACCCTAGCCAGAAATGTAAAAATATAAGTGTCTGGTTGGTTTCAATTGTGTGACTACCACAGTCTGCTGACACACAGTATTAAGGTTAACATTTCAATTCGCGAGCACGGTGGCAGAACAGCCAAATTAATGCCGAGGGAAAATATTATGGAGAGAAAACATCAGCGATCCCTTGGCAAGTTTAAAAGAATATGAGGATTATTATCATCAGTGGCATGATCAAAGTAGGAGACGTCATTAAGAAATGCAAGAGTAATCTGATCTTCTGATTTTTGCTCAAAATGCAAATCCATTTTGGCATCGACAGCAAAAGTGCAACTGTTTGATTATGTGACAGGATACACGCGTGTGGTTGATTATGTAGTGTGAACATATTGAGACTCACGTTGCCACAGATGCTCACTTAGGAATTCAAAATCCCACTGTCTGCTGCATCTTGTAAAATTCCAAACAACTAAAGCGGGAATGTTCCAATTTGCTGCTATTGATATTGGCGCAAGCCTAATCGCGAACTGTTAGATAATCAATTGTATTTTGTTTTTATATATTGCACAAAAAATATCATTGCGATTTCAGTTTAAAAATTAACTCCAGCAGTTCCAAGGTGAGAAACAGCCTAAGAGTGGACGGCTTGTAGTTCTGTCCACATAATGGTGAATCTCCAGAAATGTGGCAGTATCAATAGACAGATTGTTTCAGTGGAAATTTTCTCCTCAGCTGCTGTGTAGAACAATACCTCCCAGATTTCTTTACTCGCTGAACAAGAACAGAGACAAATCTAGATAAAAGGAAGACTATAGCTGTAGATTAACCCTTGCGACAACTGACCCACAAGGATACGCACTGGTCCTGGCACCAACACCAGCAGAGGGCATTTGAAACCCTCAAACAACTAATGTCTTGCGCTCCAACCCTTGCATACATTGATGCCAAATTACCCGTTACCCTTACCTGTGATGCCTCACAGTATGGACTGGGCGCTGCTTGCCTACAAGACGATGGAAAGGGCTCCAGACCATTTGCCTTTGTCTCCCGTACCATGACCGATACTGAACAGCGCTACGCTCAAATCGAAAAGGAGCTACTCGCAGTAACCTTTGCCTGCAAGAAATTCAAGGACTTTATCTTTGGCAACCCGATCACGGTCGAAACCGATCACCAGCCCCTGGTCAGTATCCTCAGTAAACTGTTCCACACGGCACCAGCGCGTTTACAATGCATGATGATAGAACTACAGAGATATGACATCAGACTAACCTACAAACGTGGTAAGGACATGCGCTTAGCTGACACCCTCTCACGGGCACCTCGCCCAACCTGCGAAAAACACCTGTCTGATGATGAGCATGAGGGATACACGGTTATGATGGGCTCCTGCCTCCCATCTGCCGGTTTAGACATCCTAGTGTCATAAACAGCTGCAGATGAAACACTACAGTCACTGGCCACTGTTATCCACCGCGGCTGGCCAGACAAACAGCACCACCTGCCACAAGCTGTCCGCCGATTTTTCTCTGTCGGTGTCGAACTGGTCATTCAGGACGGCATGATAATGAAAGGACACAAGGCGGTCATCCCGAAGTCTCTTCACAGCAAGTACTTTGACATTGTCCATGGGGGCCATCCTGCTGCAGAAATAACTCTTCAACATGCGAAAGGAATGCTGTTTTGGCCAGACATGGCCAACTACATTCTAGAGAAGATTGCTGCCTGCCCGATCTGCAATAGCTTGACCCTGTACCAACAGAAACAACCACTCCTCTCACACCCCACGCCGGACTTACCCTGGTCCATGGTAGCAGTCGCCATCTTTGAGTGGCACGGCCAACAATTCCTTGTTTTAGTTGATTCCTACTCAGGATGGTTTGAAATCAACCTGCTCAGTAGCCCAACCTCAGCCATGGTCATTCAGAAACTAACTCACCACTTCTCGGTCCACAGAGCCCCGTTAACACTGCTCTCAGACAATGGACCTCTGTTCTCCAGTCAGCTCTTCAGGAATTTCGCAAAAATCTCGGACTTTCACCACATTACCAGTAGCCCCGGGTACCCGGAGTCCAACGGCCTGGCTGAGCGTGCGGTAAAACGTGCAAAGGAACTAATGGAACGATCACACAGTGCCGGCTCTGATGTTTATCTCGACTTACTCAACCTTCGGAACACCGTCTGCGACCCTCTCCTGGGATCTGCAGCCAAACGGCTCATTTCACGGGGAACCCGCTCCTCTCTGCCTATGGCCAAGCAACTACCAGAACCACAAGTTCGTGCGCCGTCAGTTATGCAATCCCAGCTCCATGCAGCCGCAACATACAAAGAAAATACTACGATAAAACCAGCTCTCCGCTTCAACCGCACGACAAGTGACGGGTTGTCCGTTTGCGGTCACTACGAGGTTACGACCGCCTCGGAGTCATTCTGGGGGAACCACGCTCGTACTTGATCAGTATTGACAACAGCATTTATCGGTGAACCCGCCAACACCTCCTTCCAGTTAATGAACCAGAACCTCCATGTCCCTACCCGGACCAGCCTGCCGGCCTTCCCTCACGCTCTGCGAATACTGCTCCAGCGATTCTTCTGCCGGTGCCATCCCTGCCTTCCCCGGTGCCCCATCTCCACCGGTGTCTCCTCCGCGTTCACCCGATAAGGGACTTGCTTCCCCAGCGAAGGATGAGTTGTGTGCTGGGGGTTATTATTGTACAAGTGCAGGTAGCAGCTGCAAGCCAAACCTGCTGATTGGAAAATGTACTGGCTGTATCTGAACTGTGTATGACCTTTTTAGTTTTATGTGCTCTCATATGCAGTAAAATAATAAATGCTGCACCTTATACTGGTGTTTCATATTTATTCCACTAAACACTATATATGCTTTACTTCTTTAAGAGGAAGGATGTAGATTAACCCTTATTAATTCATGCCATTTATAACCTTCACTACACAAATACGCAGGCCACCCTTTACATGGTATTACGGTACTACACAAAGACTCTCTCTCTCTCTCTCTCTCAATCTCGGGTACTAGTTAACAAGCGAGACGCCAGCAGCAACTGACTGGTGAAATGCTCCAGTGTATTTTGCAGAAATGCTCCAGTGTATCATCCAGAAGGATGATGCGTACAAATTAGCCAGAAAAAGCAGCATACCGGAGGACTGGGAGAAATTCAGAGACCAGCAGAGGAGGACAAAGGGCTTAATTAGGAAAGGAAAAATAGATTATGAAAGAAAACTGGCAGGGAACATAAAAACTGACTGCAAAAGTTTTTATAGATATGTGAAAAGAAAGAGATTAGTTAAAACAAATGTAGGTCCCTTGCAGTCAGAAACAGGTGAGTTGATCATGGGGAACAAGGATATGGCGGACCAATTGAATAACTACTTTGGTTCCATCTTCACTAAGGAAGACATAAATAATCTGCCGGAAATAGCAGGGGACCGCGGGTCAAAGGAGTTGGAGGAATTGAGTGAAATCCAGGTTAGCCGGGAAGTGGTGTTGGGTAAATTAAATGGATTAAAGGCCGATAAATCCCCAGGGCCAGATAGGCTGCATCCCAGAGTACTTAAGGAAGTAGCTCCAGAAATAGTGGATGCATTAGTAATAATCTTTGAAAACTCTTTAGATTCTGGAGTAGTTCCTGAGGATTGGCGGGTAGCAAACGTAACCCCACTTTTTAAGAAGGGAGGGAGAGAGAAAACGGGGAATTACAGACCAGTTAGTCTAACATCGGTAGTGGGGAAACTGCTAGAGTCAGTTATTAAAGATGGGATAGCAGCACATTTGGAAAGTGGTGAAATCATTGGACAAAGTCAGCATGGATTTACAAAAGGTAAATCATGTCTGACGAATCTTATAGAATTCTTCGAGGATGTAACTAGTAGCGTGGATAGGGGAGAACCAGTGGATGTGGTGTATCTGGACTTCCAGAAGGCTTTCGACAAGGTCCCACATAAGAGATTAGTTTACAAACTTAAAGCACACGGCATTGGGGGTTCAGTATTGATGTGGATAGAGAACTGGCTGGCAAACAGGAAGCAAAGAGTAGGAGTAAACGGGTCCTTTTCACAATGGCAGGCAGTGACTAGTGGGGTACCGCAAGGCTCCGTGCTGGGACCCCAGCTATTTACAATATATATTAATGATCTGGATGAGGGAATTGAAGGCAATATCTCCAAGTTTGCGGATGACACTAAGCTGGGGGGCAGTGTTAGCTGTGAGGAGGATGCTAGGAGACTGCAAGGTGACTTGGATAGGCTGTGTGAGTGGGCAAATGTTTGGCAGATGCAGTATAATGTGGATAAATGTGAGGTTATCCATTTTGGTGGCAAAAACAGGAAAGCAGACTATTATCTAAATGGTGGCCGACTAGGAAAAGGGGAGATGCAGCGAGACCTGGGTGTCATGGTACACCAGTCATTGAAAGTGGGCATGCAGGTGCAGCAGGCAGTGAAGAAAGCGAATGGTATGTTAGCTTTCATAGCAAAAGGATTTGAGTATAGGAGCAGGGAGGTTCTACTGCAGTTGTACAGGGTCTTGGTGAGACCACACCTGGAGTATTGCGTACAGTTTTGGTCTCCAAATCTGAGGAAGGACATTATTGCCATAGAGGGAGTGCAGAGAAGGTTCACCAGACTGATTCCTGGGATGTCAGGACTGTCTTATGAAGAAAGACTGGATAGACTTGGTTTATACTCTCTAGAATTTAGGAGATTGAGAGGGGATCTTATAGAAACTTACAAAATTCTTAAGGGGTTGGACAGGCTAGATGCAGGAAGATTGCTCCCGATGTTGGGGAAGTCCAGGACAAGGGGTCACAGCTTAAGGATAAGGGGGAAATCCTTTAAAACCGAGATGAGAAGAACTTTTTTCACACAGAGAGTGGTGAATCTCTGGAACTCCCTGCCACAGAGGGTAGTTGAGGCCAGTTCATTGGCTATATTTAAGAGGGAGTTAGATGTGGCCCTTGTGGCTAAGGGGATCAGAGGGTATGGAGAGAAGGCAGGTACGGGATATTGAGTTGGATGATCAGCCATGATCATATTGAATGGCGGTGCAGGCTCGAAGGGCCGAATGGCCTACTCCTGCACCTAATTTCTATGTTTCTATGTTTCTATTTGACGAAATAAAGTTGGACTTTATCATGAATTTGTTTTTATTTATTGAGCCACCAATAAACAATAGCGTGCTGCTGGCTTATTATTTTATCTTACCCCTTACACTTTCTTATGTGCCTGTCCCACCTTGCCGACGTTTTAGGTGACTGCAGGAGACTATGCAGTCGCCACATGGTCGCCACATGTTCGTGGGTGGTTGCCGGGGAGTCGCCATAAATGTTGCGAAGAGTTCCCGCATTCTCGGAACTAGTCGCGGCCTCATTATGGTCGCTGTAAAATGTTGAAAAATTTGCGGCGACTTGAATGAAACCGCCATGGAGAGTAGCGAGAATTCTCGAGCCGTAGGTGGGACGCCAGGACGTCCTAATGGGTTGCCAGGAGGTTGAAGGTTCTTGGAGGTTCTCGTAGGTTGTAGCTGGTGCTGACCGGTGAATTTCATTGGCTCATTGGGGAAAAAAAGGTAAGCAGTAGAACCAAGGATAACCCACCGGTAATATTAAATGTTCGTCGAGCTGCACAGCTGTGTATCTCTGGCTTCTTAAAAGTTGCCTCCACTCCTTCTCCCCCCTTCTCCTGCCTCTCCCTCCCCTTCTCCCCCCCCCCTCTCCCCCGTCTTTTAAAGGATATACCGTACAGTGTTTTAGCCTACTTTTTGCAGCGCCAACCTTCCTGTTCATCGTGGTGTGTCTGCTTCGCCTTGGCTTTTCACCGTGTGAATTTCACTCAGACAGCATTCCCCCCGCGTGCCCTGTCGCCCGCCTGCATAACGGGCTGGTGAAGGAAGCGATGTGTGTTTATGTGTGTGTTCCACTCTGACAGTCGCCGTTCCAGTTGCCAGTTTTTCAGGTGACTGCCGCCAACTTGACAGTCGCCGGCAGTCCGCTGAAAAATCGCCTAAGTGGGACAGGCCCATTAGTTTAAGAAAGAACTGCAGATGCTGGAAAAATCAAAGGTAGACAAAAATGCTGGAGAAACTCAGCGGGTGAGGCTTTCTTAGTTTAGTTTAGTTTGGTTTAGTTTAGAGATACAGCATGGAAACAGGCCCTTTGGTCCACCAAGTCCGCGCCGACCAGCAATTACCCATACAATAGTACTATTCTACACACTAGGGACAATTTACCGAATCTGATTAACCTACAAACCTGCACGTCTTTGTAGTGTGGGAGGAAACCGGAGATCCTAGAGAAAACCCATGCAGGTCACGGGGAGAACGTACAAACTCTGCACAGGCAGCACCCGTAGTCGGGATCGAACACGTGTCTCTGGCGCAGTAAGGCAGCTACTCTACTGCTGTGCTATTTCTCTATTTTATCTCATGTGAAATTGTTGCAATTGCAAAAAAAAGCGGGCATTTATTTTTGGGGGGATGCAGGGGAGATTGGGGCAGGAGGCATGTACACAATTTTTCATACTTAAAACATTCATTTTACCATATCAAAAATATTGGTGAAGTATGAAAATTTTCCTGCTCACCACACGATCTCTGTCAACTGACATCGACAAACCTCTTGTTTACGTGGTCACTGCCATCCCTCCCTCTCATTTGCGTTGATTGCAAAATAATCACGGAAAGCCCTGGCAACCGCTTGGCAACTTCTCAGCGGATTAATAAACTCTGACCTGGAGACCTATCCTAATGAGGGCCAAAACTCTTCCACTTCCACAAAACATCAATCTCTTTCACCATAAAAAGGACATATATTGATGCAGTTTCTCAGAAAAGGATGTAAAAGATCAGGCATTTCCAACGAGCTTGGATTTCTACCACCTGCACTTTTAGATTTCCATCAAAGATTATTTGGCACATCGATGCTGACACATGCAGGAATCCAGAATCTGAAGAAGGGTTCTGATCCGAAAACTCACCTATTCGTTTTCTTCTGGGATGCTGCCTGACCTGCTGAGTTACTCCAACATTTTGTGTCTACATCCACACAATGTCTGTAATGAATCAAGTTGCACACACGCCAAGATACAACACATATTCATTAAAGTACACTTACAGCATTGGTGTGCAGGACATTACAGTAACTAGCAGCTACTCAGACTGCCTTACGTAAGCAAGATCTTGGTAATATAAATCGCACATTAGGAGGAGCAACTACCAACAAGCATTACAATTGGTTTGTAGGAAATAACCAATCTACATCTTTCCTTGTAGAAACAAAATAAAGCATAGATACGTGGAAACATGGTAGCTAAATAATACAGTAGCCGAAACGGTAATAACGAATATGGGGAAGTATAAATGGTTACACAAAATCGGCGTATCTAATGGGTGGCCTGCTGACCCGTCCGGCACGTGTGCGGTACGAATCCACATCTCCTCCTTTCACCGGTGAAGTGACTGGGGAGGGGACCGGGGACAGCATCGAGATCCGCTGGGTAGAGGCGGTGAAGTAGGTGAGCTGGGCGCTCAACGCCGTGGAGAGGCCACGGGGGACACAGTCTCTGGTAGTGGAGCTGCCGGCCCGTAATGGGAGGGTATACAAAACGCGAGGCCTATGGATACGGAGTCGCTGGATGCGGTTCCTTCACAGGAAGGCGATGTTGACGGTTGCGTCTGTAAATGGCCCCGACCGCGCTAACCAGGTAGGAGCGCGTTTTTTTCCCAGGGCTGTGGATGTGACCCAGACGGCCCTAGCCCTTGGTGTGGAGGCGAACAACCTGTCCACTGGAGAGAGGTTTAAGTGGCTTACTGGACTTGTCGAAAAAACGTTTTTGTGCATCGCGTTTGAATTGTAGTTGCGGGCGGAGAACAGAACTATGGCTGCAGAAGCTGGGAAGATGAGAATGTCATCAACAATTATGGTGCCTGGATACCCCGCAAACAGTTGTTCCATCGTGCGCTGGAAAACCTCGCTGGCAGAGTTGATGCCAAAGGGCATTCTCAGGAATTTGTAACGGCCGAAGGGGGTGCCGAACGTAGTAAGGTTGGACGAGTCTGGATCCAGCCGAATCTGACAAAATGAACTTTTGGCATCCAGAATGGAAAACATGGATGCATTGGCTATTTGAGCAGCAACTTCCTCTACCGGAAAGCAGGAAAGGGGTACTGATTTTGAATGATCAGCCATGATCATATTGAATGGTGGTGCTGGCTCGAAGGGCCAAATGGCTTACTCCTGCACCTCTTTTCTATGTTTCTATGTATTGTGTGATCTATTTTCTAAGAAAATAAATGGAAACAAAGGTTAACACTGTGCTCTGTACATCCTGCCTACTCCTGCACCTACTTTCTATGTTTCCATGTTTCTATGAATGCCTGAGACCTGGTCTGCAATAGATTATGGACCTCCTGGTACTTCCAAATGAATAGGAACACTAGAGAGTAACTTTCCATCTCGCTCCATCTGATCATCATGTCAATAAAGCATTGTTGTGGTGCCATGTTGTTACTGAAGTGGGGAGACGTTTGAACGATTTATCATTTTATGTTTACAAGAGCTCAGAATGCATGGCAGCAAATATACTTGAACGGTCAGGAAACTCCAGCCTTGGCTGCAGTAAAAGACCAGAATATTGTGAGGAAAACTTCATGCCAGTGCCCTCAACAATAATGTATTGGATTTGACATTCATTTAATTTATATCTTTATTTATCCCTGCCTTAAGTATTTTTTTTTAAATTGTAAGGGTGTCAGTGGTAATGGGGAGAAAGCAGGAGAATGGGGTTGAGATGGAAAGATAGATCAGCCATGATTGAATACCGAAGTAGATTGATGGGCCAAATGGCCTAATTCTCCTCCTAGAACCTATGAACTTATGAAATATTCAGAAATCCAAGATGATGTTTGAAACAACTTGAACAGAAAAGTAAACTGAGCATTGTAATTAGATTAATGTTTAAATGCATTATAAATCTGCAGGGATTTGCCTGATCTGAGCTTAAATTTCTTGCAAATTTAATGCCTGATGCACTTAGCACAATTTACCAAAATTCCCATAAATTACTCATGTTTAATCAGAATAAATGAGATTTTACCCCTTTTGTTTGCTATTTTATTCCCAGTAACTTAATTCGTGCTTTAACTTATTTATCTTAAATGGACCGGCATCATCTAACACATCAGAGGAAGGAATATCATATCAACATGTTAAGCATTCAAGTGACACAGCCAAAAGTAATTTCTATGCTAAGGCATGTAATGTAAAATGCATGATCCAACATTAAATAATTGGATATTTACATATAACTAGCACTATGAACTTTGCATAAAATTCAATAAAACACCTTTCAGTTTGCTAGCTTGTATGTATGCACATGTCTACTCAATAAAATATTTAAGAAACTAGAGTAAACATTTTAGAAGCAAAGAAAATTGAGGAAGCACTAGAGGAATTATGAAAGCATCAACAAATGAAAGATTATTGGATATTCTGAGCCCTGCATTTCTAACCTGTGGGCATTGACTCATTGCGATGCTATTATCTGTTTGCATGTAATATATCCAGTGGATCCAGGAGTTTTTCACTGAATTTTAGTTGACTTGATATGTTGCATTTACCCCTTCATTGTCTTGACTTTAGTTTAGTTTAGTTTACTTTAGAGATACAGCGCGGAAACAGGCCCTTCGGCCCACCGAGTCCACACCGACCAGCGGTCCCCACACTAACACTATCCTACACCCACTCGGGACAATTTACATTTATACCAAGCCGATTAACCTTCAAACCTGTACGTCTTTGGAGAGTGGGAGGAAACCGAAGATCTCAGAGAAAACATGCAGGTCACGGGGAGAACGTGCAAACTCCCTACAGACAAGTGCCCGTAGTCAGGATTAAACCCGGGTGTCTGGCGCTGTAAGGCAGAAAACTCTACCGCTGCGTCACTTGTCAGAAAAGTTGAAGAATTAATACTTTATCAGACCAGGGCATTTGTTCTAAATTATTGTATAGATCTTTTGGGTATATATGGACAGGTGTAAGGATAGGATAGGTTTAGAAGGATATCGGCCAAATGTCTCATGCCAAACGCAGGCAGGTAGGGCTAGTGTAGATGGGGCACGTTGGTCGGCGTGGGCAAGTTGGGCTGAAGGCCTGTTTCCACACTGCATGACTCTGTGACACTGTGACACCATGAGGTGTTTAGGGCCAGAGAGATGATGACCACAGTGGACTTGTAATGACGATAAGCAAATTGCAGTGGATCATGGCTTGCTGGGAGGCATCACCAGTCACTTGAAAGTCTTCATGACGCCACTGACCAAAATGAGATCCCAGGCTTTCAGCTGTTGCTTCCTTTGCCAAATATATTGAACTAAATCATCTCCTAAGAAGGTCCTTGTGCTGTGACTGGAAATGCTACCGTTCTGTGGTGGCGATCATTGCAAATGAAACCCACACAGAGCTGGAGAATGAGATCTTGACTTCACAAGTTCATAGGTTCTCGGAGCAGACTGACGCCATTCGGCCCATAAAGACTACTCCGCCATCCAATCATGGCTGATCTATCTTTCCCTCTCAACCCCATTCTCCTGCCTCTGCCCCCATAACCCCTGACAAGGGTCAGGATCTCAGGATCTCAAGGGTGAGATCTTGACTTCATAACGCTAATCATGGAGTGATCGAAATTGTCTCGCAGTTGGTGGTGACTCCAAACTTCTCCCTCTCTTTTCCTAAATTGCTGAATGATTGATGACATTGTGCGCATTAATCTCGCTGTAACTCCATCAGTAGACTTTGACCTATTAAATAAAACCCAAATCTTTTGGAACATCCTCAATAGCACAATTTAATTATAAATGCAAAAATATGATTATTATTTAATGGAGTATTGTGGAGAATTGTTCTGGTGTTTCATTTTAAATGATTCTCAGTTATTTCTCATCTGTTTTGGTGCGCCAATGTTGTTACAGCTGTGAAAGAATACTGATGAAGGGACATATTTTGCTGGCTCTTTGAATCTAATTGCTTTTACCACATCTATGAGCAGTAACCATGGAGAGCGCTAGCATTCTATAAACGAACTCTTGTTATTTCCTGGATGCGAATAAAAGCGCAGAAGAATTAACAGAAGGATGAAAAGACATATCTGTATCTTGGATTAGACGTTCCATTGATACAGAAAACTTTGCTCACATCACACTGCATCTTTGCTAAAATGAAGTATTTTCTTCGCGCAAAAGTATTGAAAATGGGAAACAAAATCAAAGTTTTCTTTTTTGTCTGACGAAGGATTCTGTTACTGTCTGGCGAAGTACAATTGACTTAGTCTTTTCTATTGAATTCAGTGCTCGCTATTCAGTTGCCATTGTGAAAGAGATATAACTGTCTGGGTGCTGCCGTATGGAATTGGTTTGAATAATTAGTCAAGAAGACTAACACTATTATCTATCGCAGACTAAGATGGTCTTTTCCATCCATTGCAAGCATCTTTCAGCAGTCTTTGCACTTTGGTTAAGGTCAATAAAGTTCAAACAATGAACACTACATACAATTTGTTTGAGAGAGAACTGCAGATGCTGGAAAAATCGAAGGTAGACAAAAATGCTGGAGAACCTCAGCCGGTGAGGCAGCATCTATGGAGCGAAGGAATAGGCGACGTTTCTAACATCGCCTATTTCTTCACTCCATAGATGCTGCCTCACCCGCTGAAGTTCTCCAGCATTTTTGACTACATACAATTTAATGCATTTCTATTTACTTTGCAATCGCCCTGTACAGCAGAGTGCGCTATAGACTTAACAAATGGAAGAATAATAGTGGAAGAATCTCATCTATAAATTCTACATATTCCGTTGGACACTAGTGACTTTGACAGATTAGCGATATGGTGTACAGCTACTTTCACATTCACATTGTATAGTTGGAGTTTGTCAGTTAATTGGGTTTAGTGTCCCTAACGTGTAGGATGGGGTCGGCACGGTGGCACAACGGTAGAGAGACCTGGGTTCGATTCCGACCACTGGGTTCAAGTTCAAGTGAATTTATTGTCATGTGTCCCTGTATAGGACAATGAAATTCTTGCTTTGCTTCAGCACACAGAAAATAGTAGGCATTTACTACAAAACAGATCAGTGTGTCCATATACCATAATATAAATATATACACACATGAGTAAATAAACTGATAAAGTGCAAATAACAGAAAATGGGTTATTAATAATCAGAGTTTTGTCCGAGCCAGGTTTAATAGCCTGATGGCTGTGGGGAAGTAGCTATTCCTGAACCTGGTTGTTGCAGTCTTCAGGCTCCTGTACCTTCTACCTGAAGGTAGCAGGGAGATGAGTGTGTGGCCAGGATGGTGTGGGTCTTTGATGATACTGCCAGCCTTTTTGAGGCAGCGACTGCGATAAATTCCAAACTGTCTGTACGGAGTTTGTACGTTCTCCCCATGACCGCGTGGGTTTTCTCTGAGATCTTTGTTTTCCTCCCAGAGCAGATGCTGTTTTTTTTAATCAAATACAGACACAATATGCTGGAGCAATTCAGTGGGTCAGGTGGCATCTCTGGAGAAAAAGGTCCATTGTTGGCTGGGGAAGGTGTGATCTCAAGAGAAACAATGTGGAGAATTGTGGAGATGGTAAAACGACTTGGGTGGCGGAAGGGGTTAGACCCCCCTCCTTTCTTGCCCCCTTCCTCCACCTGAATTGTTTTACCAATTCTGCAGTTCTCCACGTCGTTTCTCTTGCGATCACATCTTCCCCAGCCAATGGTGAACCTACCCTGCCCTGCCTGAGGAGTTTACGGCCGGCCCTAATTAGTCCTCGTCATTTCGCGCCTCCATCTCTTCACCCCCTCCCCACCCCCTACTTTCAGGCTGAAGAAGGGTCCCCAAAGTTAAACCGTCACCCCTCCTTTCTCGCCAGAGATGCTGCCTGACCCGATGAGTTACTCCAGCATGTTGAGTCTATCATTAATCGCGTCATATTAATGGATCAGACAAAGTGTAAAAGACGACATACAAGGGGATCCACAATCTGGTTATCAGAATAAACTAATGTTGCCACAATGTAGTACTTTGACTTTCCTTATTTGGCCTTGGTAAACTTGGTTTCTAATGGAATCTTTTATTTTCATCTGTCGCATTTCAAAAGTAATTTAAGAGCCTCCCAACATTCCCCTTCTATTATCAGCTAAACTTGTAATAAAATGTGTTCACAAGCTTGGAGAACAGTTCTCCAATAGCATTGAAAAATTAGGTAAACATCATTGTTAGACGTAGAGATGGGCATTCCTTATGACCTGGTTAGTAAATATACTAGGATGGGTCTTTTTTTTAAATTTAGAGATACAGCCTGGAAACAGGCCCTTTGGTCACCAAATCCACATGGACCATTGGTTAAGAAGGAACTGCAGATGCTGGAAAATCGAAGGTAGACAAAAGTGCTGGAGAAACTCAGCGGGTGCAGCAGCATCTATGGAGCGCAGGAAATAGGCGACTTTTCGGGCCGAAACCATTGATCACCTGCTTTCACATCAGCAGATAATATCACTATGTGTTATGTTCCAATGCCACGACATGGCTTCATTTTCTTTTAATTTTTAAAGATGCATCATGCAAACAGGCCCTTTGGCCCATCGAGTCCATACTGACGATCGATCATCCTTTCACACTATTATTCCACTTTCTCATAAGTGTAATACTTACACTGCATACCAGAGGCAATTTTACAGAAGCCAATTAAACTACAAACCTGCACGTCTTTGGGATGTGAGAGGAAACCAAGCACACTCCACACAAGCAGCACTCACGGTCTGGATTGCCATTCAATATGATCATGGCTGATCATCCAAAATCAGTACCCCGTTCCTGCTTTCTCCCCATATCCCTTGATATATATTGCATTCAATTATTAAAGATTTGCATTCAGGTTTTGAGAGCTTTGGGTTTTGCTCTTGAAACACATAAGATGACCATGTGGGGTGATATTAATGGCTTTTCCTCTTAACAGCCCAGCTTTATGAGCGGGTATGATTAGAGTCAGCTGGGATGTATGGGAGCGGTGAATAGGATTGTTTCTCAGAATAACCTGGGTTTTATTTTATAAACTGGTTTTACAGTCTGACTTCGGAAGCCGCAGTCAGAATGTCTGTGGTCCATAAATCGAAGAGTGCTTCTTGTTCTGGGAGATTATTTCGGGAATGGTGAAAACTGCGGGACTAACCAGAGGAGACTTCATAACAGCTGAACAAATGAACAACTGGTGCCAGCTGAAGCAATCTAGGTTTTCCTTTTAATGTATATTTAACTCGGAGAGGTCAGGAAGGTCCTGCGATGATGATATATATTTTTTGACACATATAATTTCTTCACAGCTGCCATCCAGGCAACATTCACGGTAGGGATGTACAGTGTGATAGAGGGTCAGTGCGTGAAAAGCACCTGTGGGATGCTGTTCAGTACTTATTGTTGGAAAACATTAATTTAATTTAGTTCCATTCTACATTTTGCTTGATCTCCATTCCCTTTGTCCTGTTTTCACACCTCACAATACCTTCTCTATATACTTCCGTATCTATGTACTGCCCACTCCCCTGACATCTGTTTGAAGAAAGGTCTCGACCTGAAACATCACCCATTCCTTCTCTCTAGAGATGCTGCCAGTCCCGCTGAGTTACTCCAGCAATTTGTGTCTATCTTCGGTTTAAAACAGCATCTGCAGTTCCTTCCTACACAGTTTAGTTTAGTTTATTGTTGTCACGTGTACCAAGGTACAGTAAAACGCTTTTTTGTCGCGTGCTATCCAGTCAGTGAAAGGCTATACATGATTACAATTAAGATGTCCATCGTGTACAGATACAGGATGAATGGAATAACATTTAGCACAAAATAAAGTCCAGTAAAGTCAGATTAAAGATAGTCCTAGGGTCTCCAATGAGGTTGATGGTAGATCAGGACTGCTGTCTAGTTGTTGATGGGATGGTTCAGCTGCCTGGTGACAGCTGGGAAGAAACCGTCCCTGAATCTGGAGGTGTGCGTTTTCACACTTCTGTAGCTCTTGCCTGATAGGAGAGGGGAGAAGAGGGAGTGGCTGGGGTGAGACTGGTCCTTGATTATACTGGTTGCCTTGCTGAGGCAGCGTGAAGTGTAGATGAAGTCAATGGATGGGAGGTTGGTTTGTTTGATGGTCTGGGCTGTATCCACAATTCTGGGCAATGTCTTGCGGTCTTGGATAGAGTAGAGAGTTGTTGGGGACATGCCGAACTTCCTAAGCCTTATAAGGAAATGGAGGCGTTGGTCTGCAAGTTGCTAGTGATATTTACTCTTAGGAACCTGAAGCTTTCAACCATCACTACTTTGGCACTGTCAATGTATATGTTATGATTGTTGTGATGTGCTTGGCCTACTCCTCCAATTCTGTTGATATGTTCACCCCAAAAGGTATAAATCAATATTTTTCAATTAATCGCTGTAACAACTTGGATGGGACATTTAGTTAGAACTTATAGAATGCCGTTCCTGATGACATTGCAGGATCGAACCCGGGTTAATCAGTTGAGTTTAGTTTATTGTCACGTGTACCGAGGTACAGTGAAAAGCTTTTGTTGTGCGCTAACCAGTCAGCAGAAAGACAATACATGATTATAATTGAGCCCTTTACAGTGAATAGATACATGATAAGGGCATAACGTATAGTGCAATGTAAAGCCAGCAAAGTCTGATAAAGGATAGTCCGAGGGTCACCAGTGAGGTAGATAGTAGTTCAGCACTGCTCTCTGGTCGTGGGAGGATGATTCAGTTGCCTGATAACAGGGTCTCTGGTGCTGTAAGGCAGCAACTCTACCGCTGCGCCACCATGCCGCCCTTGCTCATGTTCACGGCCAGCCATCGTTAAGAGCGAGACTTACTTAAAAAGAATGCCTTAAGAAAGAAAATCATCCAACATTCCCCGGTCCCAATTTGGTAAAGCATTGAGGTATCAGGGAAGGGGTTTGGGGATGAAACGCTGTGAGCTGCTGCGGCATTGTGACTTTGCATTGATCAGTTGACATGTTCTGCAGGGGTTGCTAGCGGGAACTTCCTTCTGTCAAGCTGCTGAAGAGAAATGAGGAAGTCATGGATGCAGAGAAAATGCGCACAGTCATTTGATACGGCTGACTGCCCTCTGACCCTCAGGTTAGAGTGGTATCCAGGCCATGTCCCAACCCGTAACACTTACACATAGCTGTGGAAAATCGCCAGGGTATTTACATTGCCAAGACACGCACTTGATATTCAACAACTGTGACAGGCTGCATCAATAAGTAGAGAAATTGACTCCTTTGAGGACTAGAGTTGCATTTTAGCCCCAAAGCGATCCGCAGGAGAGTTTGACTTGTATTTTAATAATCCATCAACATTTCACTTGTCTTATGAAACATATCTCCTGCCGAAGCAAATTCGAAATGGGAATTTTTTTTCTAATAGCACTAAATTAAAAATACTTCTCAACGTTCACAATGGTTGCTTGGAGCTTCAAGTGTTTCCACCCTAGAACCCGTGCTCTGAAGTATTTCCTTTTGCACTATGCTCTTCAGTAGAACATACTCTATAGAATGTGTAGGTAGGAACTGCAGATGCTGGTTTAAATCAAAGATAGACACAAAATGCTGGAGTAACTCAGCGGGACAGGCAGCATCTCTGGAGAGAAGCAATGGGCTACATTTCGGTTGGAGACCCTTCTTCAGTCTGAAGAAGGGTCTCGACCTGAAAAGTCATTCATTCCTTCTCTTCAGAGATGCTGCCTGTCCCGCTGAGTTACTCCAGCATTTTGTGTTTATCTTCATACTCAATAGAACTGTACAGCACAGTAATTGAGCATCACATATTTATTCCAACTGCAGAATTAGTTTACTACCAGCACACTCTCCAATTGCTGATACTATTTTTCCAGGAGGTTTACCTCCAGTTCCCGACCGTCTACTTCCAGTCTGAAGAAGGGTCCCGACCCTTTGCACGAGTCGCACCCTGCCCACTCCCTCTTCTCCCCCCTCCCATTGGGCAAAAGGCAATAAAAGATTCAGGGACAGTTTCTTCCCAGCTGTTATCAGGCAACAGAATCATCCTACCTCAACCAGAGAGCGGTCCTGAATTACTATCCACCTCATTGGTGGCCCTCAGACTATCCTTGATCGGACTGTACTGGATTTTACCTTGCACTAAACGCTATTTCCTTATCATGCATCTGCACACTGTAAATGTCTCAATTGTAATTATGTATTGTCTTTCCGCTGACTGGTTAGCATGCAACAAAAGCTTTTCACTGCACCAGTACATGTGACAATAATAAACTAAACTAAACTAGACCCGAAACATCACCCATCCTCTTTCTTCAGTGATGCTGCCTGACCTGCTGAGTTACTCCAGCACTTTGTGTCATGCAGAAGTCCTATCTCATTTAATAGCAGTGTCACATAAAATACTTCCATTCCATTTCTTAGATAGCAGTGGAACAGACTGAGAGAACCCTTCAGCCTGAATATCTTGTAGGTGGGAAACAGAGAGGGAGGAAGGAGATGAAATGTGTAGGAAGGAACTGCAGATGTTGGTTTAAACTGAAGATGGACACAAAATGCAGGAGTCTGAAGAAGGGTCTCGACCTGAAACGTCACCCGTTCCTTTTCTTCAGAGATGCTGCCTGTCCCGTTGAGTTACTCCAGCATTTTGTGTCCATCTTCGGCGAGTGAGTGATGTGGGACATTGCAACCTTCACGTGGTCCGCCCTGTTTCGACGAATGCAATTAACCTGGTGTGCACAATCAAATAAGATCAAATAGAACAAGTTGTCCTCCAACTTTAGGCTGTGCACGCCATACGCAAGAAGAAGAAGAGTGGGTGACTATGTAGGTGGTTAGTCGAAGATTGTGCGATCATCAGAGTGGAGGAAAGATTTATTGATGGGGTCGAAGGAAGGGATGCAGAGTGCTGGCGGCAAATTCTTCGTTATGTGAAGATTGAAAGCAAGCCTTGTGCTCACCCTGGCCCACAGGTGGGGCTGGGCATGTACCAACCTACAAGATATAGTCCTTCAATTCAACTGCCAGCTTTTCTGGGCTCTGGAGAAGTTAAATTAAAAGTCAGGTTATTAATTATAGGCATTAACCGCTGTGAAAATACAACACTGGTTTTGCTAATTAAAGCCTTGACTATGTCCACTGAGTTACCTCACATCTATCCCAAATGCTTTTATTAAATACAAAGATTAATGATGCTGGGTCAAGATTCCAGCTTCTGTAGTTTCTTCTGCCTCCAAAATAATAGTTGCACTCTGAGGGGTTTTGATGTTTTAAATTCATTTCATAGAGTTTTAATCTGTCTTCGTAAATTTACATTTATTTTGCATTGAGACTTTCAAAATTGTTTTCATTTATTCTATTAGTTTCTGAATGTCAGAGATATTTATAAAGGTGAGCATTTAGTCTCTCCGCTGTCAGTGGAGGTGAGGCCCAGCTTTGCCTCCTCTTAGTCACCGCTGAAGTACTTTGGGGTGCCTCAAGGTGGTGCCACCTATGGCCACATGCTTAGTTTTCTAGTTCAGAGATACAGCACGGAGACAGGCCCTTCTGAGTCGCACCGCCCAGCGATCCCCGCACGCTAAATTTATCCCACACATTAGGGACAATATATAATATTACCAAAGCCAATTTACCTACAAACTCGTACGTCTTTGGAATGTGGGAGGAAGCCGGAGATCCCGGAGAAAACCCATGAGGTCACAGGGAGAACGTACAAATTCTGTACAGACAGCTCCTATAGTCAGGATCGAACCTGGGTCCCTGGCGCTGTGAGGCAGCAACTCGACTGCTGCGCCACCGTGCCACCCATGCTAGATCAACCCTTCACACCTGGAACTGATGAGCAAATGCGGGCAACAAGAGACATAAAAGTCTGCAGATGTTGGAAGCTTGAACAGAAAATCAAAACGCTGGAGGAACTCAGCGGGTCAGGCAGCATCTGTGGAGGGAATGGACAGACGATGCTGCAGGCCGGCTTGTGTTCTAGTGTAACGAGGATCGCTGGTCAGCGTAGACTCGATGGGCTGAAGGGCCTGTTTCCGCGCTGTATCTCTAAACTAAACTAAACTAAACTAAACTAAACTAAACTAAACTAAACAGACCAATAGCTCGTAGTTGAGGCTTGTGTGGTGTAGGGTTCACGAGCCTGATGGTTGTTGGGAAGCAGCTGCTCGTGAATCTGGCGGCCATGGTCTTCAGACTCCCGTACTTTCGTCTAGATGGGAGGAGTGAAATGGCCAGGCTGATATGGGTTTCTGATGATGATGAAAAGCAGTGGCAACGAATCTCCAAACGTGGCTCTTGTTTCCAAAACCTCCAAAGATTTTCCTTACACTCTTGTTGCAATTTTTCTGCAGACCCACATCTGCCTGGGATTGCTGCACATGTGGCCGTTCAGGCACACTCGGGTTTGACCTGCTCCAGCACCTGCTGTCTTACCTTCAATTACAATAACCAATAATACAACAGAGCAAAACCTTTCCTGTCCACGCACTGAGGAACTGTGTGGATCTAAAGTCATGCCAGCGGATAAAAATGGCCAATGTATTTAAATGAAAACCTTCCTGCATTTGTAACAGAGATGCCAACATGTTTACAATAATGCAGGGAGTTTTGACGTTCTCCTTGTGACCACGTGGGTTTTCTCCGGGTGCTCCGGTTTCACCCCACACTCCAAAGACGTACAGGATTTTTAGGTTAATTGGCTTTGGTAATGTAACATAATGTAAATAAAGTTGAAAGGGGAGATGTAATGTAATGTAAATGGCAGCGCCTCTTGAGGCCAGGAGTAGAAGCTGGCGAGGGTGCCAATGCCTCATGACTGAGGTCAAGTGACCTTCCAGATGTTTCTGTTAGTGTTGGAAATAAAGGCTTCTGACAAGATGGCTTTATTGTCCGATGTGTATTAATTGTGCTAGCCACAACAGGGTCATACAAAAGACGTAACAAGTAATATTGTAAATTGTCCTTACTTAGTGTGTAGGATAGTGTTAGTATACGGGGTGATCGCTGGTCATGTGGACTAGGTGGGCCGAAGGGCCTGTTTCCAACCTGTATTGCTAAAGTCCAAAGTAAAGTCCAAAAGCTTCATTGAAATAGTTAAGTATGACATTCTACGTAGTTAGATGTATTCAAGAGAGAGTTGGGTATAGCTCTTAGGGCTAACGGAATCAAGGGATACAGGGAGAAAGCAGGAACAGGGTACTGATTCTGGATGATCAGCCATGATCATATTGGATGGCGGTGCTGGCTCGAAGGGACAAATGGCCTACTCCTGCACCTATTTTCTATGTTTCTATGTTTCTATTGTATTTGTACACTTCTATCTGGCGATATTACTTCAGGACCTGTGCCAGTTAGTAGATGCCAGCAATGATTATTAGGGCACAAGAACACTGAGTGGACACTAGTCTTATAAAACTATTTTTAAATTTATGTTGAACTTGTTTATATCTTGTTCATGTTATTTGATCCAGTGGCAGTACTGGAATGAAAGAAATCCATTTATATCAAATTAATACGTTTGAGCGAGGAGGTGAAATAAATATCCAAGCAGTAAATTCACGTCAGATTTTATTAAATATATTGTTGCGCGACCACATATGATCATGTTTTAAATTCTGTGATTAAGTTGGGACTCGGGACCCAGCTTATCTGTTAAAATCAATTATATTTTCAATATTATAAGCAGCCTCCGACATGTGCAAGAGATGACAGTGTTCAGACAGAGACTCGCATTGTTTACCCGCATCTCATTCTTGATGGAATGGAAAATGAAGCGTGAAAATTCGCTATAGAAGGTTAAGTGCTCTAGTCCACATGTAGAAGCGAATGAGGCAGCCAAGCCTGTGTAATTGAAGCATGTATTGTGTTTTTTTTCTCAGAGATGGAAGTAAGTTCTACTATTAAAATAATGTCAAAGTGTTCATTCGTAGTTCACGCTTGTTGGGTGAACCTGGCTGCTTTTTTTTTAAAGGCAGTCAAAAGAAAATGGAAAATTACTAGCTTTGTACTCACCTCAGTCGTAAACTTTCACCTTCTGATAGTTTATTCATTTCAGGAAATACATCCCTTAGATTGCCTGCAGTAGGTGATGGGAGAATTTGAACAACTCGCTGTGTCAAAATATTGGTTGCCGATCTTTAAAAGCCGCACAAGCTTGTAAATTTGGACTTGCTTGGGTTTTGAAAGGGTAGGCTCTCTCTCTTGTGCTGTAATGCGGGGGGTGGGAAATGTAATGTACTTGCCCAAAGTGGCAAGAGAGGAAACAGGGGGCTAAATTAGAATGGAGATGCAACAAACTGCTGGTGACTATTACCGTCTTACAAAAAAAGACACAAACTGCTAGAGTTGGTGACTCGAGGACCAGAGAACAGAGGTTTAAGGTGAAGGAGAAAGATTTAATAGGAATCTGAGGGGTATATTTTTCACACAATGGGTGGTGACAATAGACAATAGACAATAGGTGCAGGAGTAGGCCATTTGGCTCTTCGAGCCAGCAACGTCATTCAATGTGATCATGGCTGATCATCCCCAATCAGTACCCCGTTCCTGCCTTCTCCCCATATCCTCTGACTCCGCTATTTTTAAGAGCCCTTAAGAGGCTGACGCAGCGGTAGAATTGCTGCCTCACAGCCGCAGAGGCCTGTGTTTGATCCTGACTACGAGTTCTGTCTGCATGGAGTTTGTACGTTCTCCCCGTGAACTGCGTGGGTTTTCCCTGGGTGCTCCGGTTTCCTCCCACACTCCAAAGATGTACAGTTTGAAGGCTAATTGGCTTGGTAAAATTGTAAATTGACCCTGGTGCGTAGGACAGTGCTAGTGTGCGGGGATCGCTGGTCGGCGCGGGCGGACTTGGTGGGGCGAAGGGCCTGTTTCCGCGCCGTATGTCTGAACTAAACTAAATTAAAAGGGAGCACAAAATTTGGGCAGTGCAGCTCTTTGCTGGAGTGCTATGGTTGTTAATTTTCTCCCAGTGTGGAGAGTGATGAGTGTGGTCTTGTTGTTATGTAAATTGTGCAGGCTGCCATTTTGGGAAGGAAGTTACCATATGAGTCATTAAGCCGATGCCAGAGACATGCAAAGTAGGCAAATCACAACATCAATCAATGCACTGCACTGATTTATTGCAGGGACTGCCAAATTTGAGCTCAACTTCACATGAATGGTGTGTGTTAACCACAGATGGGTGAATATATTCAGCAGCAGAAAAGACACTCCCCTTACATGCTATTTAAATGAAATTTCATTTACTTGCAAGGTAGTGGTTGATTGATTACTCCTGAGTATTGCTTTCATTGAACTAGTTACCTGCTGCTGTGTAAGAAGGAACTGCAGATGCTGGTTTACGCCGAAGATAGACAGAAAATGCTGGAGTGACTCAGCGGGACAGGCAGCATCTCTGGAGAGAAGGAATGGGTGACGTTTCGGGTCGAGACCCTTCATGAGGTCACCCATTCCTTTTCTCCAGAGTACCTGGTGCCTCTGGTCATCTTTAAAAGTGCAAATGTCTTCAGGGAGTGGATGGCCAAGGTCTGAACTTGTGTGAGACTTCGACAGTGAATGGTCCACACCACCCTGTCCCCCCTCCCCTTGGTAATCATGGCTTTCATTAACCATTCTTTCAGGATTTCATTTAAAATTATCTCTATTCAGAATAAAAATATATACAAAACAATGACTGTGCAACAGTGGTACAGTTACATAATGGTCACAGTGCTGCAGCGGTTGAGTTGCTGCCTTACAATGCCAGAGACACGGGTTCGATCCTGCATGTCTTTGGAGCGTAGGAGGAAACCGGAGCACCCGGAGAAAACCCATGCAGTCATGGGAAACAAATACAAACTCCGTACAGACAGCACCCGTAATCAGGATCGAACCCAGGTCTCTGGCGCAGTGACGCAGCAACTCTAGCGCTGCACCACCATGCCGCCCCAAAGTCCACACTGTTTCAGCTACAACCTCAACTGCAGAAGCATTGAACGAGCATCTAATTTGTTGATACTATTATGGTCATTTGTGTATCCACTAGATTTGCGTATGGGATATTTATGATATATACTAAATACTGTCACATGATGCAGATCATGGACGTACTTTAATAAGTTCATAAGTGACGGGAGCAGAATTAGGCCATTCGGCCCATCGCCTACTCCGCCATTCAATCATAGCTGATCTATCTCTCCCTCCTAACCCCATTCTCCCCATGAACCCTGATGCCCGCGCTAATCAAGAATGTATCTATATCTACCTTAAAAGCAGGAGATGGATCGCCTGGGCTTGTATTCACTGAAATTTAGGATGAGAGGATATCTTAAAGTCTATATTACTAAAAGTCTGATCTTGACCACTTCCTGTTGTTCTGTATATTGATTTTAGAAAAAACGCTGCGACTTACGGCTGTGATTATTGGCCATCTTACTCAGAGTCCCTGTCCGCTGCACAGAATAAGAGGATTTTTCCCATCGATGAAAAATAAAAGAATTATTAGTGTTTAAAAAATGTTGAGATTCTCTCTCCTGAAGACCACGCCCCTTCCGGAGGGACTATAAAACCCGGAAGTGTTGAGTGCCTCAGTCAGTCTCTGCAAGATGGGGGAGCGAGAGGGTCATGTCTCTCAGTCTGAGTTGCGAATAACACTGAACACATGTCTACTAAACTGTGAGTGGTTTTACTGACCTGTCAGTGCCCTTAATGTGGTTTGAGAATATAGTTTGGAAATGCTAAAGCTGTGTTGCCTTTGGTTTGGAAATGCTAAAGTTGTGTTGCCTTTGGTTTGGAAATGCTAAAGCTGTGTTGCCTTTGGTGTGGAAATGCTAAAGCTGTGTTGCCTTTGGTTTGGAAATGCGAAAGATGTGTTGCCTAATTAAAGTTGCCTTGCCTAATTAAAGTTGCTTTGCCCAATTTAAGTTGCCTTGCCTAATTAAAGTTGACTTGCCTAATTAAAGTTGACTTGCCTAATTAAAGTTGCCTTGCCTAATTAATGTCACCTGGCCTAATTAAAGTTGCCTTGCCTAATTAAAGTTGCCTTGCCTGCTATATAATTAAAAGTCTAATCTTGACCACTTCCTGTTTGCCCTTTTAGAAAAAACGCTACCACGTACGACTGTGATTTTTGGCCATCTTACTCAGAGTCCCCCTCCGCTCATCAGGTGCCGAGGATTTTTCCCATTGATGAAAAATAAAAGAGTTATCAGTGTTTAAAAATGTTGAGATTCTCTCTCCTGTCAATCACGCAATGAAGGCCACGCCCCTTCTGGTGGGAGGGGGGGAGGGACTATAAAACCCAGAAGTGTGGGCATGGCTCAGTCTCTGCAAGATGGAGGAGGGAGAGGTCATGACTCGCTGTCTTTAATGGCCTTGCACCCTGCTTGAAATGGTATGAAACTGCACTAGAATTTGGTGGCCTTGCACCCTGCTTAAAGTGGTAAGAAACTGCACATCACAACCATGTGAAGGTCTTTGACTTTACTCTCCTGTGGATAAAATTAACTCTCCAATTAAATGGTTGATTCCAAACCTTTACCAAAATGTGACCATTGACTTTCCTGAAGATTGTGAAAAAATGCAGAGATCACTAATTGCCATTTGATCCCATGAAGGTAATTTGCTGATGTAAGGACTTGCAAAACGTCACCTATTCCTTTCCTCCAGACCCGCTGAGTTACTCCAGCATTTTGTGTCTGTCTTCGGTGTAAACCAGCATCCTTCTTACACATGGTAATCTGCTATATTAATACTGAAGTGACAAACAATGCCTTCCATGATTTATTATCCTGCCTGACTGCTTTTCTGGCTTTCTCCTCCCCCTCCCACGATCAGTCTGAAGAAGGGTCTCGATCAAGATGTGGCTTATCCATGCCTGTCCATGTTCTCCAGAGATGCTGCTTGACCCGCTGAGTTACTCCAGCACTTTGTGTCCATTCCACTATTTATTATCATGTTCAGCAAACACAAAGATTGTGAAGTCGATGATGGACACAAAATGCTGGAGTAACACAGCGGGTCAGGCTGCATCTCTGGAGCGTCTGCAGTTCTTTCCTAAACATTGTAAACATTGTATAATGGTGTATAAAGTTGCTAAACACAAAGTGCTGGAGTAACTCAGCGGGTTTAATGGTTCAATGGATATTTATTGTCACGTATGCAATTAAACATTACACAGTGAAATTAATTTTGCTTCTAATAATGCCAGCGCCGCCATGTTTGGCACCATTTCATCGAGTTCAAAGTCCTGATTCCCGCGTGTTCATTCTACGGTAACGGCTCCTGATCCCCTCTGTCGCCCACGAACCATCCTCCCTCTCTTCTCCTCGATGGCCATCTTGTGTCCTGAGGGCGACCTCCTGCACCCTACCTACAAGCGCTGGAGGCATTACTCCAGTTCACCCTCCTACCAGCCCTTGCTCTCCACGCTCGGTATCTCCAGCGGCTGGAGAAACGGACGTGAGATGGCTCGGGTGGAAACCCATCTTCAGACTCATCCCGCTTGTCCATTCCCCACCACAGATGCTGCCTGACCTGCCGAGTTACTCCAGCGCTCGGTGCTTTGTCTGCCGTTCCTTGTGCCTTTCTAAAGTTGAGCACCGGCTTCATCCTCAGTTAAGTAAACACCATTAATTATGTTCCCTTGCAGCAGTTCTAGCATGTCGCAAAAGCAAATGGTTGTAGTTGACAACTCTCCAGAATATACTCATCCAAGGAATGAGGCTTTACATAACTCATTTAAAAATTTAAGTTAAAATGACTGGTAGTCAATAGCAAGCTAAATTTAGTAAAATTGACTACATCCAGTGTAGATTTCAGCAGTGTAAGTGAAAAGCATTCAGATCGTTATTGGCAGTCACCAGGCACTGATAACAAAGTTTATGTAAATCTCAACACTTGTCTCACATAAATGCCCTTGAGGGAAAGTATGGAACATCAGTCGTTAAAAACAAGGACTCAAGAACATGTCGTAAGGGCAGATTGTTTAAAATTATTATTCACAGTCATATTTTGCAATTTTTATTTTGTTGAAAAGGGAGTTTTACGATGAAGTTGTGCCGTTTAAATTGACTATAATTTTTCTCTTTTTTTTTTTCTATACCCCAGCACATTCTTAATATTTCTGGAAGCCTTCTAGGTCACTCGGTTTCTCCACAGCAAGAAATGTGTGGTTTATTAAGATTTATTTAAACAGACATATAATGTTTCTGGGCTATTCGGAGATAGGTTTAGCTGGCAGGCAGCTCTCGGGGTAAGACATCTGCTGCACTCATTGTGCAATAGTATATGTAGGCAGAAAATATAGTATTAAACATTATAATAGGCTGCTCCATAAAGCAAAAAGCTGTAATAACTGCTGTTCTGGGAGGGTTTATTTTTAAGTTAATGACATTATTATCTAATTTTTGTTCGGTAACTGAAACATTTTCGGGCCATGCTGCTTTGTATCCAAATGAGCCTTAGGGGTGCATTCATGTGCGACTCGCTTTATGGTCCAAGTGTTGCACTTTGATGTCGCAGTTATATTTTAACAATACGTATTATTAGTATACGCATGTGGCTGGTTTCAATTCCTTTACCATAAAGCACAATATTTTTTTTTTCTTCCGAAAAAATCGTTCCATTTAAAGAGAGGTACCCATTGAGAGCTTCAAGTAATGCTTTTAATCAAGAAAAAGCAAAACTTAAGCAGTTTATACATATATATCATATGTGCGGGGTGCGTGCATGAATCACCCAAGGGGAAAATACAAGAAGATTACTTTGTCGCATTTGCAGTTAAATGTGGTAATGATTTAATTACAGATTGCAAAGAAAAGATTTGTTCCTACAGTTATGTCTTTTCTTTCCTCAGCAATATATTGTAAAATAGCTCTGTCTTATTTTCTTTTCCCATTTATCGCACTGTTTAACATATGTCTGGCCTTGTCCTGGGCCCAGCACATTGATACAATTATACCGAAAGCTTACCAACTCCTCTCCTTCCTCAGAAGATTGAGATTCAGCGTGATGCTGAATGCCCCATTAGATCTTCACAGGGATGGTGGTGGAGGTCACGCACCGTACGGTCATTCAAACTCACACGAACGAAGGATGCTACAGAAAGTGGTGGACACTGCCCAGAACATCACCATCACATAATTGACCTCCCCACCATCGATGAGGTCTACAAGAAGCTCTCGCTCAACAAAGCAACTCATCATCGAAGACACACACCATCCTGACCATGTTCTCCTCTCCATTGGGACGAAGGTACAGGAGCCTGGGAACCATTATCTCCAGCTTCAAGAACAGCGTCTTCCCATCAACATTCAGGATCTTGAACCACCCCGCACAAGCCCAACCATAGTGTGGCGCGATGGTGCAGCGGTAGAGTTGCTGCCTCACAGTACCAGATAGCTGGTTGGCGCAGACTCGATAGGGCAAAGGGTACGCTGTATCTCTTATCCATGCTGTATCTCTAAACCAAACTAAACCAAACTAAACTAAACACAGACACTTAGAAAATAGGTGCAGTGACCATTCAGCCCTTCGAGCCAGCATCGTCATTCAATATGATCATGGCTGATCATCCCCATTCTGTAACCTATTCCTGCTTTCTCCCCATATCCTTTGATTCCGTTAACCCTAAGAGCTACATCTAACTCTCTCTTGAATATATCCAGTGAATTGGCCTCCACTGCCTTCTGTGGCAGAGAATTCCACAGATTCACAACTTTCTGGGTGAAAACGTTTTTTTTCACATCTCAGCCCTAATTCTTATTCTTAAACTGTGATCACTGGTTCTGGACTCCCCCACCATCGGGAACATTTTTCTTGCATCTAGCCTTTACAATCCCTTAAGAAATTTATATGTCTCTATAAGGCGTCCTCTCATCCTTCTATGAAGGACCGTAGCCCAAACTCAACACTGAACTACTTTAGACTTTGCACTACTTCCACTGTACCATGTGATTTAGCTGGCATGGTCTGGTTTACCGAGAATATGTGATCATTTATTGCATCTTTATATATGTAATGTGTGTTGTTCCATGGGAACAGAGGACTCAGTCAGGAAGAAGGGGGAGGAGTTGTACAGTTTGATAGCCACAGGGAAAAAGGATCTCCTGTGGCGTTCTGTACTGCATCATGGTGGAACCAGTCTGTTGCTGAAGGTGCTCCTCAGGTTGACCAGTGTGTCATGGAGGGGGTGAGCTGTATTGTCCAAGATGCTCCACAGTTTGAGGAGCATCCTACCTTCCATGACCACCTCTCATGAATCTAACTCTGCCCCCAGGACAGAGCTAGCCTTCCTGATAAGCTTGTTATCATCATGATGCCCCATGTGATGCCCCTTCTACACTAGTTCCATCTTCCTGCATTTGGCCCACCCCCTTCTAAACCTTTCCCATCTATGTATCTGTCCAAATGTCTTTTAAATGTTGTGATGGCCCCTGCCTCAACTACCTCCTCTGGCAGCTCGTTCCATAGAACCACCACGCTTTGTATGAGAAAGTTGCCCCTCAGGTTCCTATAAATCTTTCCCCTCTCTGCTTCAACCTGCGACCTCTGGTATGTTGCTTTCTGCATGCTAGGGATACACAGAGACTTCTATATGTTAAATTGTAATTTGATATGACAGACATTACAAATGTCAGCACATGTGATCTAAACTTCAAATCATGATTCTATTGAAAATGTATTTTTCCACAACATGAAATTGTATACCTTTTTTCAGATCTGTGCTCTGTTCTACTGTAGTGTATGTTGCTCTCCAAGCCAATGTACCTCATGTGCACGATGATTAGTCCTGCTCTTTCTGTCATAATACAACTTGAGGCAGTATTATCCAACCTGGCCCGTGCTCTGAAACATGCCTTTTATTGCTGCAGGGGCTTGAGTTCATTTTCGAGTGCGGGGACGGCATCTGGAAGCATTCCTTGCCTTCAATAACTAAAATGGCTAAAACAGAACGTATATATGAGACAGATTATACCAGAGGGGGACAGAAATCTAAAGCAATGTTGCAGAAATCTTAAAATATAATAACGTCATTCTCTGAGGCCAATATAATGAGTTGAAAACAATTCTTGAAGCAACTTGTTGCTTGATTGAATGGGAATATATCAAAGGGGCAATATTTTATGTTTGGGAAAAAAAGAAGATTGGGTCGGAAAGGAAATGTGAGCGGAAGGGTAATCAGTATTGTGTCAGACCACAATACCCCTGGTGGGACAAGGAGGACATCAAGGGCACTAGAATTCAAAGGACATGATGTAGCTTGAGAACCAGTGGATGCAAACAGATGACACGCAGAGTATTATTTGCACAGGGAAGAGAAGGGGCTGTCATATTAAAAATGAGAAGGACATGAAAGACACACAACTGCTGCAAAGTTGTACCTCCTTCACTAATGCCAGGGCACATTGTACCTCCTTCACTAATGCCAGGGCACATTGTACCTCCTTCACTAATGCCAGGGCACATTAGGTGTGTCTTAAAAAAGATGGTTTATTCATTTCGAAGATAGACACAAAATGCAGGAGTAACTCAGCGGGTCAGGCAGCATCGCTGGAGAGAAGGAATGGGTGACGTTTCGGGTCTCGACCCGTGGGAGAAGGGTCTCGACCTGAAACGTCGACCATTCCTTCTCTCCATAGATGTTGCCTCACCCGCTGAGTTACCCCAGCATTTTGTGCCTACCTTTGATTTTACCAGCATCTGCAGTTGTTTCTTACACACATGTAAGGTGACCATTTGATCCACTGTGTCTAAGCTGGACAAGGGTGGATCTATTTAGATTACTACCAGTTCCAATCTTTCAATATGTAAAAGAAAGACACAAAATGCTGGAGTTACTCAGCGGGTCAGGCAGCATCTCTGGAGAAATTGGATAGGTGACATTTTGGGTCGGGACCCTTCTTTTAAGATGTAGGTCCAGTTACAAGTCATCAAGAGCTTATCTGGGTGGGAGATTGCAACCTTCATGTGGTCCGCCCTGTTTCGACGAATGCAATCAACCTGGTGGGCACAATCAAATAGGATCAAATAGAACATGTTGTCCTACAGCTTTAGGCTGTGCACGCCATACGCAAGAAGAAGACGAAGAAGAGCTTATCTGCAACTTTTAAATATGATGAAGGCTTTCACCTCCAGCATTTTTTCAGGCATTGAGTTCTGGAGCACAACTACCTTTTGGTTGAAATTATTTTTCCACAACTCCCCCCCTTTAATTGTTCCAAATTAACTTAAAGATTACTCTTGAAATATAATAATGTCATTCTCTGAGGCCAATATAATGAGTTGACAACGATTTTTGTAGTAACTTGTCGCCTGATGGAAGTGAAATATCTCAAAGCAGCGGTTTTGATCCAGTTACTTTGCCTCGCAAAAGCTGCCAACAAAATCAAAGACCGTTCCCACCCCGGTCATTCCTTCTTCTCTCCCGTCGAGCAGTAGATACCAAAGCTTGAAAGCGCGCACCACTAGGTTTAGAAAACGATTCCTCTCCTTGCTTATCAGACTTCTGAACTGCTTCCATATGCTAGGGTAGTGGATATTGGACTTTGATATGGAACTGTTGCAGTACAATGCTGAGAACTATATTCTGTACTCTGTATCTCTCCCTTCATTCCACCTGTTGTACTTGAGTTTGGCTTGGTTATATTTATGTGCAGTGTTATGTGGTTTAATTAGGGCTAGGGTGGCAAAACAAAGCTTCTCACTGCATCTCGGTATATTTTAGTTTAAAAGTTTAGAGATACAGCGCGGAAACAGACACTTCGACCCATCGAAGATAGACACAAAAAGCTGGAGTAACTCAGCAGCATCTCTGCAGAGAAGGAATGGGTGACGTTTTGGGTCGAGAGCATTCTTCAGACCTCTACCGAGCTGAGGCCAGGCGACAACTCTCAGACACCTCCCCCTACTTATCCCTGGAACATGATCCCACAGATGAGCACCAGGCCTTAATCTCAAACACCATTTCTGATTTCATCACTTCTGGCTGTCTGCTTTCCACAGCCTCCAACCTTATTGTTTCACAGCCCCGCACAGCCTGTTTTTAACTTTCCCCCACAAACGCAACTGCCCTGGCAGACCCATTGTTTCTGCCTGCTTCTGTCCCACGGAAATGACTTCCACATACCTCGACTACATCCTATCGTCCCTGGTCCACTCTCTCCCGACTTATGTCCAAGACGCCTCACATGCCCTTCGTCTCTATAAAATGTTTGAACATTTCCTTCTTACACACGTTTGGCCCACCGAGTCCGCACTGACCCGCGATCCCAGCACATTAATACTATACTATACACACCAGAGACAATTTATATTTATACCGAGCCAATTAACCTACATACCTGTACGTCTTTGGAGTGTAGGAGGAAATCGAAGATCTCGGAGAAAACCCAAATGGATTCACGCGGTCACAGACAAAAGCTGTACAGACAGCACCCATAGTCGGGATCGAACCCCGGACTCCAGCGCTGCAAGCTCTGTAAGGCAGCAACTCTACCGCTGCACCACTGGGGCCACCCAATATGTGACAATAATAAATCTAAACCTAAACCGAATTAAGATGCGCCATCTTTGTTAGTCCTACTTGCCCACGTTTAGCCCATATATCTCCACACCTTTCCTATCCAGATACCTGCCCAAATATCTTTTAAATGCTGTTATAGTATCAACTGGTAGTTTGAACTCAGATCTCATTGATGAATAATTGGTGGCTTCTTAAACTAAAAGTGATCCAAATATTTTAAGTTGTATATGTGATTGTTTGCTTGATTGTATATCTAAAAACATTGCAAACAAATCTTTCATTAACAAGTCATAATCTTCCTTCAGTGCTTTCTATATTAATGCTTGTATAATGTAATCATGCCATCCTGATGTATTTTATCTTAATTATATTTCTCTTTAGTAATTTAACCACTGAATTAGTAAGGCCTGGAAGATATTAAATCCTTTGCATCTGTGATTTTGCCACACATGCAAAGATGATTTAAAAGTGCACCGACATACTCAAAGTGGAGATCAAACCATGAGAC
Organism: Amblyraja radiata; assembly: GCF_010909765.2. Lineage (NCBI taxonomy): Eukaryota > Metazoa > Chordata > Chondrichthyes > Rajiformes > Rajidae > Amblyraja > Amblyraja radiata. The sequence goes on from NC_045989.1 coordinate 22,370,203, forward strand.
TATTTTGTAAGTGGAAAAATATTTCCTTTCATTGCCTTTAATTCAGGAAGATTTTCAAAGAATTGCTTAAAATAAAGTAATTTGCTTTTAATTAGAGATTATTTAAAGAAACTTTTCAAATATTTATATTAGACATATTAACCATGGAGTTGCTGCCTCACAGCGTCAGACCCAGATTTGATCCTGATCTCGGGTGCTGTCTGTGTGGAGTTTGCACATTCTCCCTGTGATCATGTGGATTTTATTCTGGTGCTCCGGTTTCCTCCACATCCCAAAGACGTGTGTGTTTGTAGTTAAGTGACATCTGTAAAATTCCTCCTAATGTGGGGAGTAGATGTGAGAGTGGGATAACATAAAACCTCGTGTGAACGAGTGATCGATGGTTGACTTAGACTCAGTGGGCGGAAGGATCTGTTATGATGCTGTATCTCTAAATCAAACTTAACAAAGGGAAACATTATAGCGCAATAGATTTGATTACATTTTGTTGTACTTTTGTAAACCAAGTACATTCAAGGGAAATATATACAAAATTATTACTTTGCTAAAATTTATTCAATGACCAAAACTTTCTTTCTAATCACTTTTTTAACATTCAAACCCTTTTCAGTTTATTTAGGATCAACATTTTGAAAGTAGTCTTGCCTGCAATTTGTCCATGTGAGTGGGCTAATTTTATTTAGAAAGAAACAATGGCGTTGTTTAAAAAAGTTAACGGCATCAAAAAATGTGTTGCCAAAATCGTTGATTGAGTTGCAGTAAACTTGTCCCCTTTGCTGTACGATTCTAAATTGGACAATAACACATTGCTCTCGATAATTATCAATTGCGGCTTGCAGTTATTGCTGATGCGGTACAATTCACATTGAAACGGTTCATCTTTCACACTCAAACGAGTCTGATATGATGTATTAAGTGTCACACAAACATTGCTTTGCATGCCGCTCCGTTTGATTGTGCTGCCTGTTTATGCTTATTCAGCCTTTTGAATAATTTAACACATTTCATATTCCAAATTATCTCTGACAAGTTGATGTCCCATTGTTGCCTCTGCTGGAAATATGCGTGTTGGATCTTGTCTCTGTCACTAGCATCTGGTGGATCCTGAACCCGAGCCAGTTTGCGAGTTAAATTAAGTCAGAGGTTGTTTTGTCAAGCTTTAAATTGTATCCAGCTATTTTAAAAGCTTAAATGTAAGTGTCATTTGGAGGAGCCCCAGACAACTTCCTGGTTCAAGCAAGGGCTCACTATCTATCCATTTCCCCGAATACTGAAGTCTCTAATTGAAGATGTTTGAAATGGTGACAGGTATTAAAGCCAACCACGGCGTTTGCAAGCGTAACTGTGCATTAGCTTTGCTAAGTAGTTGCAAACAGTGCTTTTACGTGGGCTAAAAGACGCTGGTACGCATCACAATTAAAAAAATCTTTCTTAAAACAGTTTTCTCTATTAATATACATACCTCTACGGTTTGGATTTTGTGACCTATCAACTTCTAATTTAATAAACTAATAACTTTAAATTATAATATTTGGAAAATCTCAAAGTCAATGAAGTTTAAAAAAATCTGGAAATCTAGTTTTTAACTTTTTAAGAGTATATTTTCGCCGGTATGCTGTACACTGTAATGAAAAGACACTGGTTGAATAGACATATTGAGATATTTGTTGAGCTGGAAACCAATTAATAACTGAAGTGTTTTGGAGATAATTTGTAAGATAACAAAGTTTCTTTGCTCTTTGCTGTTGGTCTCTTCTGATGGGTCTTTGGAGGTTCTGGACAATAGACAATAGGTGCAGGAGGAGGCCATTCGACCCTCTCGAGCCAGCACCGCCATTCAATGTGATCATGGCTGATAATCCCCAATCAGTACCATGGATTGGCGGATTATTGCTGGACTATTGAAACGTTGCTCCTATTATCATTCCAACGCACTAATATTCAATATGTAATAAAAAGGAACTGCAGATGCTGGTTCCTGTCTAGGATGGGCACAAAATGTTGGAGTAACTTAGCAGGTCAGGCAGATTCTCTGGAGAAAATGGATAGGTGACGTTTCAGGTCAGGACCCTTCCTCAGTGCATTTGGAATGGAAGTGAAAGAGAAACAGGTTAATCAGGGCCGGCAACAGATGACATCAGGCAAGGAGGTTCCCTGATAGGCGGATTTTCTGATAGAAACATGTGTGAGCACAAGAGCAAATTATGGAACTGGTTAATGGGCTTATACTGAAGGAAGGGGAGGGGTGGGTGGAGGGGGTAGACTTTATTCATTTTTTTAAGATGTTATATCATGTTACTGATTTGTTCCAGTTATCCTGGTCAGTTTCAAAGAGCGTGGGGAATGGTATCCATGTGAAATTAGAATGAGCTTGGGAAACATTATTTAACAAATTAGTTGCCAAACCATTGGACATTCTAAACAATTGGATAGCGGATTATTGGAATTTTTAGTCATCTGTGGCAATGAATTCCACAGACAGCGATCAAACTTGTGTTTGAGGTATGTACATATGTATTATACATTTTTATTGTATTTATGTACAGTATTATCTCATCTAACTGGATTGCACGGAGAACAAAGATTTACATTATATCTCAGTAAGAAACCTAAACATGTTGAGGTGATTAGACAAAGTCTACTTATTCAGCAATTTTTGGATGTAATAACTATTTAAAATGGATAAGATTAATAAACACCCTGGGGTTGCGAGCAGCCTGGAACTATTAATACAGGAAATTATAATGTAGTGCTTCATTTTCTAAATACATTTTATACATTTTATCAATTTCAATCCAGATTTCTGTTGGAGATACTTTGAATAGAGGAGCAGATTCAGGAAACTGCAGATGGTGGAATCTTGGGAAAAACACAAATTGTGGGGAACTCAGTGATTCAAACAGCATCTTGGGAGGGAATGGACCAGCAACGCTTCTGGTCAGGTCTATTCTTCAGACTCTCTGATGCTTTCTCCCTCTCCCGACTCTCTATCTCAGCTTTCTCCCCCCTAATCCTCTCTTTCGCCTTAGACTTACTGCACGGAAACATATCCTACGTCCCACCTAGTCCACGCCGACCTGCGACCACCCCATACACTAACACTACCCTACACACACTAGGGACAATTTGGCAGTTTTACTGAAGCCAATCAACCTACAAACCTGTATGTCCTTGGAGTGTGGGAGGAAATAGGAGATCCCGGAGAAAACTCACGTGGTCACGGGGAGAAGGTACAAACTCCATACATTCAGCACCTGTAGTCAGGATCGAACCCGGCACTGTGAGGCAGCAACTCTACCGCTGCGCCACTGTGCCGCCCCCTCTTATAAGAAAAGATCATTTATTTAAACAGTATTAATCAGCTACTTTTGTTCTTCATGCGTACAACAACTGGAACTCCGTGATCCAGACAGGGAATAACAATAATAGTCTGTGTGCGACTGGGAACGTCTGAAGGAGATTAGCCAGAAATAATGTGATGTAGGGATGTAATGGTTAGAATCTGGCAAATAGTAGCAGCAAAGAAGGATTTCAACGCAATCTCTGCCAGGCAGGTCAGGACTGAATGAATCTTGTGAGAAGATAAGATTGGATAAAAAGAATGTCAATAGTTCTCTGATGAGGGCTTTGTGGACTGTGGACATCACAGTGAACAGGAACACTGGGAAGCAATAATCAATGGTGGGCAACCAAATGCCAAGCTTTCGGACTGTGGTTTAAATCAGCTTAATACACTGCGAATAGGCAATCACTGGGGTTTATTTGCAATAAGGCTGTTCACTTGGGCGGCACAGTGGTAGAGCTGTCTCTTCACAGCGACAGTGACCCGGGTTCAATCCTGACCTTGGGTACTGCCTATGTGGAGTTTGCACGTTCTCCCTGTGACTGCGTGAGCTTCCTCCCAGTGCTCCAGTTTCCTCCCACTTCCTAAAGACGTGCGGGTTTTGTAAGTTAATTGGCCTCTGTGTAATTGCCCCTAGCCTGTAGGGATTGGATGAGAAAGTGGGATAACATTTTTAGTTTTTATTTTAGTTTAAGAAATGCAGCGCGGAAACAGGCCCTTCGACCAACCGGGTCAGCGCCAACCAGCGATCCCCACATATTAACACTATCCTACACACATTAGGAACAATTTTTACATTTACCAAGCCATTTAAACCTACATACCTGTATGTCTTTGGAGTGTGGAAAGAAACCGAAGATCTCGGAGAAAACCCAGGCAGGTCATTGAACTAGTCTGAACGGGTGATCGATGGAGGGAGTGGACTCGGTGGGCTGAAGGGCCTGTTTCCATGCTGTACCTTTTATTTTTTCAAGACTTCATATTGAGATAATGATCAATCATCTAATTGAGTAGATTTTTGACTAGCATATCATTTTACTATTTGCATCAGTCTACCTAAATAAAACCACTTAACGTTATTTTTTGTCACTTTCACATGCATCGTATTCATGCCAATAGTGCCAAGCTGAGATTTATATTCGACATGAGGATTTCAGTTATTAACTTTTATTTTCCACTGTAACATTATTGCATAAACAAAACATTGCGTTCTAATAAAATGCAAATTGATTTAGTTTTGTTTTTAGTTTAGAGATACAGTGCGCAACAGGCCCTTTGGCCCACAGAGTCCGCACCGACCAACGATCACCGTACATTAGCACTCTCCTGCACACACGAGGGACAATTTACAATTTTATTAAACCCAATTAATCTTCCAACCTGTATGTCTTTGGAGTGTGGGAGGAAACCGAAGATCTCGGAGAAAACCCACGCAGGACACAGGGAGAACAATAGACAATAGGTGCAGGAGTAGGCCTTTCGGCCCTTCGAGCCAGCCCCGCCATTCACTGTGATCATGGCTGATCATCCATAATCAATACCCTGCCTTCTCACCATATCCCCCAACTCCGCTATCTTAAGAGCTCTATCTAACTCCCCCTTGAAAGCATCCAGAGAACTGGCCTCCACTGCCTTCAGAGGCAGAGAATTTCTCAGATTCACAACTCTCTGGGTGAAAAAGTTTTTCCTCATCTCCGTTCTAAATGGCCTACCCTTTATTCTTAAACTGTGGTCCCTGGTTCTGGACTCCCCCAACATCGGGGACATACAAACTCCGTACAGACACCACCCATAGTCAGGATCGAACCCGGGTCTCTGGCGCTATAAGGCAGCAACTCTACCGCTGTGCCACTGTGCTGCCCTAAATTGATTGATTATTATCAGATGTAAGCAGAAGGCATGAAAATATTTTAATCACATCATTAGAAATTGACAAGTTTTGGAGCGTTCTGAAGCATAAGGTCACTCTCATTGCAACACAACGGCCATTAAATTAATATAAAATCCTGCTGGAATAGGTCACCTGTGTAAGAAGGAACTGCAGGTGCTGGTTTAAACCGAAGATAGACACAAAATGCTGGAGTAACTCAGCGGGACGGGCAGCATCTCTGGAGAGAAGGAATGGGTGAGATTTCGGGTCAAGACCCTTTGTCAGTCTGAAGAAGGGTCTTAAGTGGTTGGACAGGCTAGATGCAGGAAGATTGCTCCCGATGTTGGGGAAGTCCAGGACAAGGGGTCACAGCTTAAGGATAAGGGGGAAATCCTTTAAAACCGAGATGAGAAGAACTTTTTTCACACAGAGAGTGGTGAATCTCTGGAACTCTCTGCCACAGAGGGTAGTCGAGGCCAGTTCATTGGCTATATTTAAGAGGGAGTTAGATGTGGCCCTTGTGGCTAAGGGGATCAGAGTGTATGGAGAGAAGGCAGGTACGGGATACTGAGTTGGATGATCAGCCATGATCATATTGAATGGCGGTGCAGGCTCGAAGGGCCGAATGGCCTACTCCTGCACCTAATTTATATGTTTCTATGTTTCTATGTCACCCATTCCTTCTCTCCAGAGATGTTGCCTGTCCTGCTGAATTACTCCGGCTTTTTGTGTCTATCTTCTGCGTTCAAAGTCCTGGGACTCGTATGGTCAGTTCATCTATCCATCAATGAGGATTTATAGCAGTTATGTTTGATGGCTTTTACATCTTGGAATTTTAAGGCTATTTTGTGAGGGGGAAGGATGGCTACTGTGACAAAAATAAATAATCGACAGGCAACAGGAGGAGAGGCAACTGTATGTTAGACCAAGCAGCTGCTGCCAGCTTTAATCTCGTTATCTAACTGTAATTTGTCCACAATGCTTGAAATTCCTAAGTTACTATATATAGTTATGCATATGGAGCCCTGTAGCCCTGTGCTGTAACTTAGTTTAGTCAAGCTACCACTATGACTTTCCTTCGGTACTTGCTATTTCAATTTGTACCATCGTTATAAAAGTCCATATTTGTCACGATAACTGGTGTATTTTCAAGGATCTAATAGAGGTGTATAAAATCATGGGCGGTCATGGTGGCACAGAGGTAGAGTTGCTGCCTTACAGCGAATGCAGCGCTGGAGACCCGGGTTTGATCCCGACTACGGGTGCTTGTCTGTACGGAGTTTGCACGTTCTCCCCGTGGCCTGCAAGGGTTTTCTCTGAGATCATCAGTTTCCCCCCACACTCCAAAGATGTACTTGTTTGTAGGTTAATTGGCTTGGTAAATGTAAAAATTGTCACGAGTGGGTGTAGGATAGTGTTGATGTACAGGGATCGCTGGTCGGCGCGGACCCGGTGGGCCGAAGGGCTTGTTTCCACGCTGTATCTCTAAACTAAACTAATAGATCAGATAGATTCACTGACAAGGGGTCAAGATTCCTACTTTGAGGAAGGACGTCTTGCTATTGAGGAAGAGCAGCGTAGGTATACCAGGTTAACTCCAGGGATGGCAGGATTGTCATACGCTGAAAGAATGGAGCGACTGGGCTTGTATTCACTGGAATTTAGGATGAGAGGACATCTTATAGAAACAGATAAAATTATTAAGGGATTGGACACGTTAGATGCAGGAAGCATGTTCACGATGTTGGGAGATCCAGAACCAGGGGCCACAGTTTAAGAATAAGGGGTAGGCCATTTAGAACTGAGAGGAGGAAAAACGTTTTCACACAGAGAGTTGTGAATTTGTAAAATTCTCTGCCTCAGAGGGCAGTGGAGGCCGATTCACTGGATGCATTCAAAAGAGAGTTATATAGAGCTCTTAGGGCTAGCAGAGTCAAGAGATATGGGGCAAAGGCAGGAACGGGGTACTGGTTGTGGATGATCAGCCATGATCACATTGAATGGTGGTGCTGGCTCGGTGCCGAAAGGCCTACTCCTGCACCTATTATCTATGTATTTACGTATGTATCTAAGATCTCAAGGGTGAGAAATTTATAGACTTTAATAGTGGAGCGATCCAAATTGTCTAGCAATTTATGATGACTCTGAACTTCTCTTTCCCTAGATATGTGAAAAGAAAGAGATTAGTTAAAACAAATGTAGGTCCCTTGCAGTCAGAAACAGGTGAGTTGATCATGGGGAACAAGGATATGGCGGACCAATTGAATAACTACTTTGGTTCCGTCTTCACTAAGGAAGACATAAATAATCTGCCGGAAATAGCAGGGGATCGCGGGTCAAAGGAGTTGGAGGAATTGAGTGAAATCCAGGTTAGCCGGGAAGTGATGTTGGGTAAATTAAATGGATTAAAGGCCGATAAATCCCCAGGGCCAGATAGGCTGCATCCCAGAGTACTTAAGGAAGTAGCTCCAGAAATAGTGGATGCATTAGTAATAATCTTTCAAAACTCTTTAGATTCTGGAGTAGTTCCTGAGGATTGGCGGGTAGCAAACGTAACCCCACTTTTTAAGAAGGGAGGGAGAGAGAAAACGGGGAATTACAGACCAATTAGTCTAACATCGGTAGTGGGGAAACTGCTAGAGTCAGTTATTAAAGATGGGATAGCAGCACATTTGGAAAGTGGTGAAATCATTGGACAAAGTCAGCATGGATTTACAAAAGGTAAATCATGTCTGACGAATCTTATAGAATTTTTCGAGGCTGTAACTAGTAGCGTGGATAGGGGAGAACCAGTGGATGTGGTGTATCTGGACTTCCAGAAGGCTTTCGACAAGGTCCCACATAAGAGATTAGTTTACAAACTTAAAGCACACGGCATTGGGGGTTCAGTATTGATGTGGATAGAGAACTGGCTGGCAAACAGGAAGCAAAGAGTAGGAGTAAACGGGTCCTTTTCACAATGGCAGGCAGTGACTAGTGGGGTACCGCAAGGCTCAGTGCTGGGACCCCAGCTATTTACAATATATATTAATGATCTGGATGAGGGAATTGAAGGCAATATCTCCAAGTTTGCGGATGACACTAAGCTGGGGGGCAGTGTTAGCTGTGAGGAGGATGCTAGGAGACTGCAAGGTGACTTGGATAGGCTGGGTGAGTGGGCAAATGTTTGGCAGATGCAGTATAATGTGGATAAATGTGAGGTTCTCCATTTTGGTGGCAAAAACAGGAAAGCAGACTATTATCTAAATGGTGGCCGACTAGGAAAAGGGGAGATGCAGCGAGAACTGGGTGTCATGGTACACCAGTCATTGAAAGTGGGCATGGAGGTGCAGCAGGCAGTGAAGAAAGCGAATGGTATGTTAGCTTTCATAGCAAAAGGATTTGAGTATAGGAGCAGGGAGGTTCTACTGCAGTTGTACAGGGTCTTGGTGAGACCACACCTGGAGTATTGCGTACAGTTTTGGTCTCCAAATCTGAGGAAGGACATTATTGCCATAGAGGGTGTGCAGAGAAGGTTCACCAGACTGATTCCTGGGATGTCAGGACTGTCTTATGAAGAAAGACTGGATAGACTTGGTTTATACTCTCTAGAATTTAGGAGATTGAGAGGGGATCTTATAGAAACTTACAAAATTCTTAAGGGGTTGGACAGGCTAGATGCAGGAAGATTGCTCCCGATGTTGGGGAAGTCCAGGACAAGGGGTCACAGCTTAAGGATAAGGGGGAAATCCTTTAAAACCAAGATGAGAAGAACTTTTTTCACACAGAGAGTGGTGAATCTCTGGAACTCCCTGCCACAGAGGGTAGTCGAGGCCAGTTCATTGGCTATATTTAAGAGGGAGTTAGATGTGGCCCTTGTGGCTAAGGGGATCAGAGGGTATGGAGAGAAGGCAGGTACGGGATACTGAGTTGGATGATCAGCCATGATCATATTGAATGGCGGTGCAGGCTCGAAGGGCCGAATGGCCTACTCCTGCACCTAATTTCTATGTTTCTATGTTTCTATGTTTCTCTTGCTCCTGTCTGAGCTATCAGGAGAGGTTGAGTCTGCTGGGACTCTAAACCTTGGAGCGTGGGAAAGGGAAATGAAACATGGGGCCATGGCTGTGGTTCTGAAAGAAGGTAACAGAAAGAAGGTAACAGAAGGACCTCAGTTGATCAGATGAAGAGAGAAAGGAACAGACGGGGTGTGGGTTACCCGAAATTTGAGATTTTGGTGTATCTGCAGTTTCTTGGGTCTCCGTTTTACTTCTCAAGACTGGTGCTGGCGTTTGAATTTACTGCAGAGGTTCAGTGATCACAGGTACAGAAGTTTGCAAATGCACACCTCCAGATTCTGGGACAGTTTCTTCCCAGCTGTTAACGAGCAACTAAACCATCCACTCACCAACGTGAATGCGGCCCTGACCTCCCATCTACCTCATTGGAGACCTTCGAACTTGAATCTTGAATCGGACTTTACTGGACTTTATCTTGGACTTAAAGTTACATCCTACATCTGTACACTGGGGGACAGGCAGCATCTCTGGAGGGAAGGAATGTGTGACGTTTCGGGTCGAAACCCTTCTTCAAACCATTCACATCTGTCCACTGTGGACGGCTCGATTGTAATCATGTATAATCTTTTTGCTGACTGGTTAGAATGCAACAAAAGCTTTTCACTGTACATCACAATAATAAACTAAACTAATTCTGTCAAGCATGATGTTGTTCAATTAGTTTCCAGCCTTCACTATATTAATAATTCAGGCACTGCATGAGTGCTGTGGAGCACTGTGGTGGATCGAAGACAAAGTCAACCTTGGTCTTTGTACATGACTATAGGAGCAGCAAATCCACCTGGACTATGTGGCTTCTTGGGCGGCACGGTGGCCCAGGTGGTAGTGCTGATGCCACACAGCGCCGGAAGCCCGAGTTCAATTCTGGCCTCGGGTGCCGTCTGTGTGGAGTTTGCACGCTCTCCCTGGGAACCCTCGGGTTTCCTCTGGGTGCTCCGGTTTCCTCCCACATCCCAAAGGCGTGCAGGTTTGATAGTTAATTGGCCCTCTGTAAATTGCCCCTAGTGTGTAGGCAGTGGATGCAAGAGTGAGATAACATAGAACTAGTGTGAACGGGTGATAGATGGTCAGCATGGGCTTAATGGGCCGAAGGGCCTGTTTTAATGCTGTACCTTTCATAGAATTTTAAAAAAAGAGATGGAGGAACTCAGTGGACCAGGGAGCATCTGTCGAAAGAATGGGCAGACGTCAATCTGAGAAAGGGTTCAAAATAGAAGTATCACAAGTCTATACACGGACCCATGGATGCGGGTTGACCAACTGAGTTTCTCCAGCACCTGCAGTTCCCGATGCCTCTCTGAAATGTCAGCCCACTCTTTCCTCACAAACGTCCACTTCTCATTCCCCAACTATCCGGATTGTCCGCAGCTGGGTGAACCAAGTCAATGGGAATCTAGATTTCTGGGAATCTTCCCTTGTGTTGGTGCTGATCATCACCATCATCATCGGCGGTCACTCGAGATGAGTATGACTGTCCTCTCCTCTCCATAGAGTTAGGGTGGATTCCCTATATGGAGGACTCCTGTGCGTGACTTTGTTTAACGTGGGGAGACTGGTGCACGGACAGCCACCACACGGTCCTTGACAGATCTGGGCCAGGATCCAGCAGCATGGAGTCCAGGACGACCGAGGACCCTTTCCTGCTGCAGCCTTCATCCGCCTTCCCAGCCGTTGTGATGCTCCACGAAAGTCGGCCAACGCCTGTTCCACCATTGAGGTCTTTGTTGGTGCTCACCACCTCATTAAAACATTCATAGAAACATAGAAAATAGGTGCAGGAGTAGGCCATTCGGCCCTTCGAGCCTGCACCGCCATTCAATATGATCATGGCTGATCATCCAACTCAGTATCCTGTACCTGCCTTCTCTCCATACCCCCTGATCCCTTCAGCCACAAGGGCCACATCTAACTCCCTCTTAAATATAGCCAATGAACTGGCGTCAACTACCTTCTGTGGCAGAGAATTCCAGAGATTCACCACTCTCTGTGTGAAAAATGTTTTCCTCATCTCGGTCCTAAAAGATTTCCCCCTTATCCTTAAACTGTGACCCCTTGTTCTGGACTTCCCCAACATCGGGAACAATCTTCCTGCATCTTCCATTCAAAGGGGATTTTCCCCCATGGTTGTGCTGGTGCCAGTGATATAGAGAGTCTGCCAACCCAGCCGTTAAGGTCTGCTGGTCACACATTTAGTTCTTGCAACTCCTGAGGAATATTGCTTCACACACACAGTAGGACTCACATTCCGCCAGGGGTTTCTGTGTGAAGGAGAAATAGTATTTTTTGCTTAAAAAGTGACGGCAAAACATTACCGCAATTTACAATGGAAGGAAGCTTGAAATCATGGACATAGATTATTAATTTTATTCTTTGTGCTTAATACCAAAAGAACATTTATCTTACCTGCTGCAATAAAGACTTAGGAATCAAACCCACACTTTCTGCCTTCAGAGCAGCTTTTAATTTGGATATTAACTAGAAAAATAGCAAAAGAACATTAATCACTAATGTTAATGATTTTTTTTTTGTCTCTTCAGGGACTCTTTGTACTTGTGCATAGAACTCCGTTAAGTTCCCATTCCATTATTACGCCTTATAAACAGAGCTAAGGAGATGGTCTAATCGGGGCTAGAGCGTAGGCAGGCACAATAGACAGGACAGGACAAGGGGATGTTGAATTAATATTAAACTTGGGGATTTTTAAAAAGTTATCAGGAAGCACTTCTTCAGATTAGTAAATATAATTATAGAGTCACAGAGCACGGAAACATGTCCCCTGGTCCAACTCATCCATGCCGACCAAGACGTCCCATCTAAGCTAATCCCCCTTGCCCAATTTGGCCCATATCCTTCTAAACCTTTCCAATCCATGCACATGTCCAATTGTCTATTGACTGCCTCAGAGGGCGGTAGAGGCCAGTAGAGGCCGGTTCTCTGGATGCTTTCAAGAGAGAGCTAGATAGGGGGTCTTAAAGATAGCAGGGGATATGGGGAGAAGGCAGGAACGGGGTACTGATTGGGGATGATCAGCCATGATCACATTGAATGACGGTGCTGGCTCGAAGGGCCGAGTGGCCTACTCCTGCACCTATTGTCTATTGACTGCTGTTATAGTCCCAGCCTCAACTACCTCCTCTGGCAGCTTGTTCCAAATACTTTGAGTGAAAAGGTTACCTCTCATATTCCTATTCGATATCCTCCCCCCCCCCTGCCCTTAAACCTATGTCCTCTCGTTCTTGATTCCTTTACTCTGGGTAAAAGACATTCACCCTATCAATTCCCCTCATGATTTTATACACCTCTATAAGATCACCACGTGGCTTACTGTGCTCCAAGGAACAAAATACTAGCTTGCCCAATCTCTACCTATAGCTCTGGCACTTGAGTCCTGCCATCATGTTGCAAAAATCTGAAAATCTTTTCCCTAAAAAGCTGAGGAGGCTAAATTGGAAATATCATCATCATACTTTATTAGCCAAGTATGTTTTGCAACATATGAGTAATTTGTATTGCCGTTATCTGTTATCTTCAGTACGATGTCCAAGTCAAATTATCCCACAGTAAAAGTACACAAAGCCCTCGTCGTTTTCCTGCCTTATTTATATTGGTTTAGGAATCAGGAGATGAATGTCTGAAAAAAAATAAGTACACAATGATGAAGTAATTCATTATCGCGTTAATGGAGCTGCAGCATGGGAATTATATAGATTGTTCAATGTGATTGCAATGCCACATATAATACTCATCCTTTGAAAATCGCAAACATTTATTATTGAAACTATTTATCTTTCTGCAACTATTCCGTACAGAAATTGTAAACAGAACAATTATTGCGTTGGAAATAGACACAAAATGCTGGAGTAACTCAGCGGGATAGGCAGCATCTCTGGAGAGAAGGAACGGGTGACGTTTCGGGTTTGAGACCCTTCTTCAGACTGAGGGTCAGGGGTGAGGGAGACACAGAGATTTGGAAGGTTATGGTGTGAAAATGCGAGATCAAAGGAGACGATGGTCAAAGGAAATGTAGTATAGATCACTGTTAGCGAGGGGAAGGTGACAACGAGGCATACAGAGATAAAATTCAACCAGGAGGACAGTCAGATGTCGGAGAACTAGGGTGGGGGAGGGATGGGGAGAGAGGGAAAGTAGGGTTACTTGAGATTAGAGAAATCAATATTCATGTTTGATTTATCCTCTCAGCCAAAGAGATCTTCAGGATGCAAGGAAGCCTTTTGTTAGCTCATTTTTCTTTCCCTAGGTTTTCCAAAATGTATTGGTTAGTAAGGGCGTCAACGATTATGGGAAGATGGCAGGAGAATGGGGTTGAGTGTGAAAATTGAGCAGCTAAGATTAAATGGTGGAGCAGACTTGATGTGCTGAATGGCCTAATTCTGCTCCTATGTCTTACGATACAACTTTATTTATCCCAGGACGGAATTTGATCTGCCAACAGTGATAAAACACAAAAAAACATGAAACATGAGATTAAAGTGATGAGTGGAAAGGATTGGGTATGTGCAAAGATTGGGGGGGGAGGGAAGTCAGTCTACCCCACAGCAGAGCTGTGTTTGTTTGGATGCAATCTTCTGAGCAACTTGGGGATATTGGACTGTGTTGACTGCTGTACACAAATTTAACAGAGTGGACTTATTTCTATTACGGTTCATACCCTTCCCAAAAGGAACTCATTAGTTTCATCTTTTTTTTTTCGCCTTCCATCACAGTGAGGAATGTGGAGGAGTCACTGTGGTGGATGTTTATGTTAAAATGTATTTTGTGTGTCTTGTTGCTTTTTACTAGTATGAATTTGGTCAGGATCGAACCTGGGACTCTGGCGCTGTGAGGCAGCAACTCTACTGCGCTCTATGTTCATTTCTAAGCAAGAAATGTTTTGTGAGTTCCTGCTTTTTAAAAACACTTTTAGTTGGCAAAAGGCTAAGGCGAAAAGCTTTCCCTCTGTGACGGTGAATGTTCTTACATTCAATAACTTGTGTTCTCACAGTAGGAAGTCTTTCTCACAGTTATGTGCGGATGCTATTCATAGATTATAGCTCCGCCTTTAACAACATCTCCCCCCCCCCATAAACTAGTCACCAAGCTGGACCACCTGGGCCTCAACACACACCTGAGCAGCTGGGGCCTGGACTTTCTCACCGGCCGACCACAGACTGTGCGCATGGGGAGGCAGGTCTCCTCCAGCATCACCCTGAACATCGGTGCACCACAGGGCTGTGTGTTGAGCCCCTTCCTCTTCTCTCTCTACACTCTCGACTGCAAACCCACCCACGAGGCCAACACCATATTAAAGTTTGCAGATGACACCATCGTGGTAGGCAGGATCACGAGTAACAACGAGGCCGCCTACAGGACAGAGGTAGAGAACCTGGTGAGCTGGAGCCGTGAGAACAACCTGATCCTCAACGCTGCAAAAACAAAGGAGATGATCCTGGACTTCAGGAGGAGACCGAAGACCTTCGTCCATCAGCCCATCACCATTAACGGCGAGACAGTGGAGGCTGTGCAGAACATCAGGTACCTCGGGGTCAACATCAGCCACGACCTGACCTGGACCGTCAACATCACGGCGACGGCCAAGAAAGGACTTCAAAGGCTTCACTTCCTGAGGTGCTTGAAGAGGGCACGTCTCCCACAACAGCTGCTGGTGAGCTTCTACAGGTCAGCCATCGAGTCAGTTCTCACATACTGCATCACAGTATGGTACTCTGGCTGCACCGCAGAGAACAGGAAAGCTCTCCAACGCGTCATTAAGACTGCTGAGAGGATCACT
Organism: Amblyraja radiata; assembly: GCF_010909765.2. NCBI lineage: Eukaryota > Metazoa > Chordata > Chondrichthyes > Rajiformes > Rajidae > Amblyraja > Amblyraja radiata. The sequence goes on from NC_045989.1 coordinate 22,385,262, forward strand.
GGCACCCAGCTCCCCAGACTGGAGGACATCTACCGGACCCGCTGCATCCGGAGGGTCAAGGGCATCATTAGAGACAGCACACACCCTGGACACTGCCTCTTCACCCTCCTGCCCTCAGGAAGACGATACAGGACACTGAGCGCCCGCACGACAAGACTAAAAAACAGCTTCTACCATAGAGCTGTGACACTACTGAACTCTATCCCCCTCCCACACTGATTCCCCCCCTCTCTCTCACACACCCGCCCATACTCCTGTATGTTTATAGTCTAATTTTTTAATAGTTCTTTTTTAAACGTATTTTTATACTCATATCCCTGTGCAGCTGGAGGACTGCTCCAACAAAATGTCGTTGTCTTGTACAATGACAATAAAGATTATTATTGTTATTCATTTCCCTCTCCATCCTGTTGCAATGATTCAAGGCTTGTGCATCAATTGCTGTTGCCATTGACCACTATTGAATGGTCAGTGGTAGGATGTAGGGAGAGTGATGTTGTATGTGGTGTAAATAAAACGAGTTTAGCGTTGCTTGATGGTCGGTGTGGACTCACAAGAGTATGCTGAGGGACTGCTCCGACTATGATCCTATGACCCTGACATTTAACAATGATTAAATATCAATTAACCAGTTGAAAAATAATTACATTTAAACTATAACAAAACAAAAACATTTAGAACACATTAAAAAAAAAATGAACTAAAGCAAATATTAATTAACAATTCCAAGTTGGTGTCAAAGCCAGGTCTCTCTCACAGAGAGTGGTGAGTCTGTGGAATTCTCTGCCTCAGAGGGTGGTGGAGGCAGGTTCCCTGGATGCTTTCAAGAGACAGCTAGATAGGGCTCTTAAAAATAGCGGAGTCAGGGGATATGGGGAGAAGGCAGGAACGGGGTACTGATTGGGGATGATCTGGCTCAAAGGGCCGAATGGCCTACTCCTGCACCTATTGTCTATTGTCTCTTGTCTCTCATTGTGTGTTAGTCCCAGAAGTAGAACTACAATCACTCATTACATTTGGTCCACTCCTTTAAGCATCTACTTCAACAGCAGGCTTTATCTTGCACTAAATGTTGCTCCCTTTATCCTGTATCTGTACACTGTGGACGGCTCGATTGTAATCACGTCTAGTCTTTCCGCTGACTGATTAGCACGCAACAAAAAGCTTTTCACTGTACCTCGGCACATGTGACGATAAAGTAAACTGAACAAAAAGTATTAATGACCTTCTGCTGATCCTACTTTCTCACACTCGTTCATCTCCGTTTGAAGAAGACCTTCGTTGTTCACTGGGGTAGGATTGCAGGTCGATTCCTCGGACTAAGTGCTGAGCATCTCAGCAGTCTTTGTTCTCTACCCATGTGTGGGTTGCTACATCAGAACATAGCCAGGAAGATCCTCAGCAAGAGATAGACACAAGATGCTGGATTAGTATTAGTATATCTTTATTGTCATTTTCCTGAGTACTCACATACCCAGAGGAAACAAAAAAAACGTTGCTCAACCAGTGTCCATTCAGTGTGCAGTAAAAAATAAATAGAAATAAAAATACATATATCATGAACAAATTAAACACTCTACTCTCTACTAAACATCAACAGTCGTTCCGATCGGCAGCGGCACGACAGTGGCTCTGCTGCAGTGTGTCCAGGTTGGTGGTTGGTGCGCGATACTTTGGCAGGGGGCAAAGTCCGTTTATCAGTCTTATAGCCTGCGGGAAGAAGCTGAGGAGCATCTTGCTGGTTTTGCAGCTAATGCTCTTGTACCTCTTCCCAGATGGCAGGATGGAGAATATGTGATGCGATGGGTGGTAGGGGTCTTTGATGATGGAGATGGCTCTGCTGATACATCTCTTCCTGTATATGTCCAGCAGGAAAGGGAGTGGAGCACCAATAATCCTGCTGGCGGTCTTCACAATCCCGTCTAGTTGGTGCCGTTCGTACGCCTTGCAGCTCCCGAACCAGGAAGTGATGCCGTAGGTTAATGTGCTCTCGATTGTCCCCCTATAAAAAGTTCGTAGGTGTGTAGTGGGCAGACCTGCTTTCCGTAGTCTTCGGAGAGGGTGTAGTCGCTGCTGGGCTCTCTTGACCAGTGCTGTGGTGTTGGTCGTGGACGTCAGGTCATCTGACAGGTGGAGTCCTAGGAACTTCACGCTGCTGACCCTTTCCACATCAGCTCCATCGATGTGCAGAGGTGTATGGTGTTGTTTTCCCGCCCTCCTGAAGTCAACCACCATCTCCTTAGTTTTTCCCACGTTGAGAATGAGGTTGTGGGATTTGCACCATCCTGTGAGCAGCTCCACCTCCATCCTGTACGCCGACTCATCATTGTCACTGATGAGACCCACCACTGTTGGGTCATCAGCGAACTCAGCGAACATTAACTCAGCAGGGCAAGCTGCATCTCTGGAGAACAAGGGTAGGTGGTGTTTCAAGTTTCAAGAGTCTTCTTCAGACTCTTCATCAGCCAGAGAGAGGCACAGTGGCGCAGCGGTCAAGTTGCTGCCGTACAGCGCCAGAGACCCAGGTTTGATCCTGAGTACGGGTGTTGCCTTTACGGAGTTCGTACGTTTTCCCCGTGACCTGCATGGGTTTTCTCCCAGATCTCTGATTTCCTCCCGCACTCTAAAGACGTACAGGTATGAAGGTTAATTGGCTTGGTATAATTGTAAATTACACCCTAGTGTGTATAGGATAGTGTTAGTGTACAGGGATCGCTGGTCGGCGTGGACTCGGTGGGCTGAAGGGCCTGTTTCCGTGCTTTATCTGTCAACTAAACTAAAACATTGAACCATGGGGGCATCTGACTCCAGAGCTGCCAGTGGCGGCCAAGTCCTGTCCCAATGTTCTCTCTCAGAACAGAAAGCTTTCTGTGAGGAATGCTTTTACTTTGTGAGAAGATAAGTCTGGACTTTGTAAAGTGAGTTTTTGGCAACATTTCAGCTCTGCGCTGTTGTGTCTCAGTCGTTTGCAGCGACACATTTTTTAATAGCTCACCACCAGTCTTCCTCTTCTCACAGGAAATTGCCTTTCATTCCCCTTTTCTCACGACGAGGCCTCAGCTTCTCACTGTGGTTTACGATCGAGATTCTATTTCTTGTGACAACTTGCCACTTCCGCCTCACTTATTTCTCGGGAGTCCGCCGCTCAGCTTCTCTCTCTCTCCTCAAGGTGTTGCCCATGACTTGCTCACTTTTGCAAAAAAAATTCTGCACAGATTCACAGCAAAGCTCTTGATTCGAACTGAAGCTTGACAAGGTGCTTGCAGTTTTGACAGCAATTCCACGCAATCTTCTTAGCTTGATGCCGGGAGGCTCAGAGCAACTATTTATGGCCTGTGATCCCTGGGGCATCCACCGTTTGTTGATTTGTGCCATTGAAATCATTCCGCTGGCTCCCCTTAAACAAAGCCAAGTCAACTCAAGTCAAGTCAAGTTCAGCTCATTGTCACATTGTCATATGCACCAGCGGTGGGGTACAGGTACAATGAAAAGCTTGCTTGAATGTGACTTTTACACAATTGTGTGGTGTATATCAGGATTTATGGTGCAGGGAGGAGTCGCAGTTACTGGTTTACACCAAAGATAGACACAAAATGCTGGAGTAACTTAGCAGGTCAGGCAGCATCTCTGGAGAAATGGAATAGATGACGTTTCAGGTTGAGACCATGAGACTGGTCCAAAGGGTCTCAACCCGAAACGTCACCTATACCTTTAATCCAGGGATGCTGCATGACCCGCTGAGTTACTCCAGCATTTTGTATCTATCTTCAACATTTCGGGTGTTGGTTTTGGGATTCACCTTTCTTTTCAATAGACAATAGACAATAGGTGCAGGAGCAGGCCATTCGGCCCTTCGAGCCAGTACCGGCGTTCAATGTGATCATGGCTGATCATCAACAATCACTACGCCGTTCCTGCCTTCTCCCCATATCCCCTGACTCTGCTATCTTTAAGAAATATCTCTCACACAGAGGTTTTGTTTCAGAAAGAACTGCATATGCTGGAAAAATCGAAGGTAGACAAAAAAGCTGGAGAAACTCAGCGGGTGAGGCAACATCTATGGAATGAAGGAAAGGTGATGTTTCAGGTCAAAACCCTTCTTCAGACTGAAATTCTCCAGCATTTTTGTCTACTTTCACACAGAGGTTGTATGGAACGAGGTGCCAGAGGAAGTAGTTGAGGCAGGTGCTATAACAATAGATTTGGATAGGTGCATGGATAGGAAAGATTTAGAGGGACCAAATGCAAGCAAATGGGATGTGTAGATGAGGCACTTTGCTCAGCATGGACTTGTTGGGCCAAACGGCCTGTTTCTGTGCTGTATAATTCTATGACTATCAAAGAATGCAAAAACAGATAATATTTTAATGTGTTGGTCATTACGACATTGCAATGCAGTGCAGCGGTAAAGTAAAACCCACGCAGGTCACGGGGAGAATGTACAAACTCTGTACAAACAGCGTCTGTTGTCAGGATTGAACCCGGGTCTCTGGCGCTGTAAGGCAGCAAGCAACTCTACCGCTGCGCCACCATGCCACAGAATGTTCTGTGACGAACTTTTGCTTCACTGTATTCATGCTTAAATCTGTTTACATTGAGCTGTTTAGCAGACATAGAAACATAAAAACATAGAAAATAGGTGCAGGAGTAGGCCATTCGGCCCTTCGAGCCAGCACCACCATTCAATATGATCACGGCTGATCATTCAAAATCAGTACCCCGTTCCTGATTTCTCCCCATATCCCTTGATTCCATTAGCCCCAAGAGCTAAGTCTAACTCTCTCTTGAATACATTGTACCTTGGGGATGGCCCTTGGTGTGGTAGTGAAGGTGGAAATAATGAGAATCTGTACAACGCATGGTCACTCTCATATCAAGCTGGTCTTTCTTGCTGACAATAACATGATGCCTGTGCACAGAATATGGAAGCGTCGAAGAAATATTGCGGCGGTTGAGTTGCCAAATGATGTTTATGATCAATGCTTGCTTTGTGACAGTTTGCATTGGGATGATGTACTCTTAAAAAGTTAAAAATTAGATTACATTTTTTTTTAGAATTTTTAAATATTATGTAAAGATTACAAAAGTTTAAAAATAAAAGTGCGCTAATTAAACGACAGCCAGGCCCTTAAACATCTTTAGTTTGGTTTAGTTTAGTTTAGAGATGCAGTGCTGAAACAGGCCCTTCCACCCACCGAGTCGGTGCTGACCAGCGATCAGCCCGTTCGCTAACACTATCCTACATGCACACTAGGGACAATTTACAATTTTTACTAAAGCCAATTAACCAACAAACCTGTGTCTTTGGAGTGTGGGAGGAAACCGGAGCACCCGGAGAAAACCCACACGGTCACGGGGAAAACGTACAAACTCCGTACAGACAGCACCCGTCACGATTGAACCTGAGTCTCTGGCGCTGTAAGGCAGCAGCTCTACCGCTGCGCCACTGTGCTGCCCTTAAGCACCTTATAGGACGATTATCTGCCATAGACATTAAAAGCAAGGAACAATATGCATACTGGCACCTGTTTATCGACAGTAAAAGCACTTTTTCCCCAGGGTGGAGAAGTCTAGTTTAGTTTAGTTTAGGGATAAAGCGCAAAAACAGGCCCTTCGGCCCACTGGGTCCGCGACGACCAGCGATCCTCGCATATTAACACTATCCTCTACGCACTAAGGATAATTCTTACATTTCCCACGCCAATTTACCTACATACCTGTACGTCCTTGGAGTGTGGGCGGAAACCGAAGATCTCAGCGAAAACCCACGCAGATCACGGGGAGAACGCACAAACTCCGTACAGACAGCACCCGTAGTCGGGATCGATCCCGGGACTCCGACACTGCAAATGCTGTAAGGCAGCAACTCTACCGCCCAAAGATAAGAGACTTTAAGATCAGAAGGGCAAAGTTTAAAGAGGATGTGAAAAGCAAATTTTTTTTTTTACACAGAGTTAAACCAATGCCAATACCGATAACAATACCACTATTCTCCAGCTCCAGGGGTGAGAATAATAGGGTCCATAGTTACTCATAAATGCAGTGATTCCTCTTTAGTTTACATTGTGCCCCATTAAATAATTATTAAATCCTGCATTTTTCAAATGCCTTTTTGATTCATTGTTATCCTTTATTTCACACATTCAAAAATTAATTGCAGTGCATTGGATTTAACAATATTTCTCTTTGTTTGAAAATGCTCCATTATTTATTAAAGTATCAATAATCTTACATCAAAGACACATTAAAAGATATTCATATACATCACCAATGTTAATCATGCAGGTATAATTATACAAGGTTAAAACAATTGTTTTTATGTAGGTTAAACATAGATTAAATTATTTACGTCTTTGAATAATAAAAATGAAAAAAAAATTATTTGAAGGTAATTTAGTATCGTATGTAATTAAATGGTCTCATTTATTGTCAGTAGTCCATTATGATTCATTCATATGAAATGCAGATTACAATTTTCTTAACTAAAAGTTTGGGAAGCGATGAAAGCACAAATATTTCAGATTTTGTAACAAGCAAGCAAAGTTATAAATCAAACTATATTCTAACTCTTTCCGTTTCAATTGAATAAATTAATTGGATTTAAATTTAATAAGCTGTAATCTGTGGTTCTTAAAAGTTTACATAACTGCTGAAGTCAATCGAGAGGGCATTTACTTTTGAACTTTAATATGTATTGATTGCTTATATTAAATGTATCACTAAGGTAATTCAAGAGCTTTTGGATATAAATGTACATAGGTTTGTGATAGGAGCAGAATTAGGCTATTTAGCCCATCAAGTCTACTCCACCATTCAATCATGGGTGATCTATCTTCCCCTCTCAACCCATTCTCATGCCTTCTCCCCACAACCCCTGACACCCATATTAATCAAGAATCTATCTATCGCTGCCTTAAAAACATCCATTGACTTGGTCTCCACAGCCTTCTGCGGCAATGAATTCTGCAGATTCACCAGATTCACTGACTAAATAAATTCCTCCTCATCTTCTTCCTAAAGGAATGTCCTTTAATTCTGAGGCTATGACCTCTGGTCCTCGACTCACCCACTAGTGGAGACATCCTCTCCACATCTACTCTGCACAGATATAGAGGAAAACACAAAGTCCTGGAGGAATTCAGCGGATCAGGAGCATCTGTGGAAGGAATGGACGTATGATGTTTCAGGCCATTCTGAAGAAGATTTGTCTGCCCATTCCCTCACAGATGCTGCCTGACCTGCTAAGTTGTTCCAGCGCTTTTTTTTGCTCAGGATTTCTGCATCTGCAGTTGCTTGTGTCTGCATATTACTACTTCACTGCAACATCTTCTCAAGAAATCCCTGATTTGAAGAAGTTTTCCTCTTTCCAACAGTCTGAAGAAGCGCTTCGATCCAAAAAGTCATTTGTCCATTCCCTCCACAGATGCTGTCTGACCCAGTGAGCTCTTTCCAGAATATTGTGCCTCAACATTATACATGGTGGACCTATTCACGCATGTACTGCTCACCACTATTTTATCTCAAAAGACATGTACTGCAGTAGTATTGTAGCCAGTGTGTAAGAAGGAACTGCTGATGCTGGTTTACACCGAAGATAGACACAAAAAGCTGGAGTAACTCAACGAGTCAGGCAGCATCTCTGGAGAAAAATAATAGGTGATGTTTCTTGTTGAGACCCTTCATCAGACTACAGACTACAGTCTGTTGAAGGGTCTCAACCCGAAACGTCACCTATTCTTTCTCTCCACCATTGTATCCAGTATGGTATCTTGATAGATCTTAAATATCGCAACCTGTGTGTGTAGAGGCCTGTGTTTTAAAACAACATTCAGCTGTGGTACTTTATCATTTAACTTTTGGAGACTGATTGTTCTTTAACAGGAGGCAATGTAACAGTGAATGGTTTGAGTTTTTTGTAGCTGGCCGGCTATTCTTAATCAAAACCAAAAAAAATGGTTTCTGTACTAGCGCAGTCAAAATAAAAATAAAATGGCCCTGGGAAAGGAAAACCTGACAGCCATCTTTATCAAAGACACACAGTCAGGTGAACAGGATTTATGAGGTAGAATGTACGGCTTGTTATAGTTCACGGTGAAGGGAGTATCTAAACCTATTTGCTGTTGGTTATGTAGGAACAGTTTCATTACTGGGTTTATTGATTGCCGATCCTTGACTTGAAGGAAAAACGTCATCTACTAGGTTCCTTATTTCACAGGTCTCCTGTTGACCAAGCTGTTTGCATGGACTTACAAGGTGTTTGGGCTGGAAAGGGTGCAGAGAAGTGTGTAGGAAGGAACCTTAAAGCATGGACAGTAGGAAAATTAGGGTAGAGTTTTGGGGCATGTGAAAGAGAGAAATAGAAACATAGAAAATAGGTGCAAGGGTAGGCCCTTCGGCCCTTCGAGCCTGCACCACCATTCAATATGATCATGGCTGATCATCCAACACAGCATCCTGTACCTGCCTTCTCTCCATACCCCCTGATCCCTTTAGCCACAAGGGCCACATCTAACTCCCTCTTAAATATAACCAATGAACTGGCCTCAACTACCTTATGTGGCAGAGAATTCCAGAGATTCACCACTCTCTGTGTAAAAAATGTTTTCCTCATCTCGGTCCTAAAAGATTTCCCCCTTATCCTTAAACTGTGAAATAATGGGAGAATACATAGAACATAGAACAGGACAGATAGACAAAAAGCAGAAGCAACTCAGCGGATTCAGGTAGCATCACTGGAGAAAAGGAATAGGTGACATTTAAGAGGTAGACAAAAATGCTGGAGAAACTCAGCAGGTGCAGCAGCATCGATGGAGCGAAGGAAATAGGCAACGTTTCGTCCCGAGCAAGGAGGGAAGAGACAAAGACTTTAAGACTTTTGCCTTCCATCACAGTGAGGAGGTGTCTGGTGAACTCATTGTGGTGGATGTTAAATTTGTGTTTATTGTGTGTTTTGTTATTTTATTATATGTATGACTGCAAGGCAAAAAAATTTCATTCAGACCGAAAGGTCTGAATGATAATAAAGGATACTTTGACTTTGACTTTGTCACGCGGTTCGAGGTACAGTGAAAAGCTTTTGTTGTGTGCTAACCAGTCAGCGGAAAGACAATACATGATTACAATTGAGTCTTCCACAGTGGACAGATACATGATAAAGGGAATAACGTTTAGTGCAATGTAGTTCGATTAAAGATAGTACGAGGGTCTCCAATGATCATGGATCATAGCTCAAGACCACTCTCTAGTTGTTGATAGGATGGTTCAGTTGCCCTGATAACAGGTGGGAAGAAATTGTTCTTGAATCTGTACCAGTGCAGGTGATGAATTTGGCCTTAAATAAATACAACTCGCATGTAATAATGGGGGCTTCCACCATTTTTGCAAATGTATCTCCACATTTGATTCTCAAGTCAATGTGATCAATGTAAAATTTACAGAGAGTGTGGCTATGCATGTTTTCTGTCACGTTTGGTAATCTTTGTGTTCTAGGCTCAGGATTTGGTCAGAAAATAATCAACCTTCTTAAACCTCTTGTGCGGTGCTGAGCAATACCTGAGTTTATGACTGCTTGTGTTGGCATTGTGAAAACTGAGGATTAGTTTCCATGGCAACTAAAAAAAATAGTCCTATTTTTATAGAGCGCAGCTGAAAATGATTGGCAGATCAATCCCTTTTGACTGACAGCTGGAGAGGAATGAGAAAGCCTGAACATACGAGGCACTTATGAAGAGTTCTTGACAGGTTCAAGAGCTTGCACGCTTTTTTTGAACTTCGAGGTCCCTGAGAAAACCTTGCACAGTAGGAGAAGCAGCAAAACCTATCGTTTAAATTGTACTTTGAGCGATTATGTGCTTCATTAGCACTAATTTCACCTCAACAACTAATCTAGCACAGATGATTGCCTTCCGATCTTTGGAAATCCCTGAATCTTGATCAGGCACACTAGTGCAATGTTTAGCAAGGAACTGCAGTTGCTGGTTTACACCAAAGGTAGACACAACATGCTGGAGTAACTCAGCGGGACAGGCAGCATCGCTGGAGAGAAGGAATGTGTGACGTTTCGGGTCTGAAGAAGGGCCTCGACCAGAAACGTCACTCATTCCTTCTCTCCAGCGATGCTACCTGTCCTGCTGAGTTACTCCAGCATTTTGTGTCTACATTAGCGCCCTGCTTTTGGCCACAATAACGCATCGACTAATGTTGGAGCCTAAACCAGAGGCAAGTCCAAAATTGATGATGAAGATATGTTATTGTCACATGTACCTAGGTACAGTGAAATTCTTTGTTTTGCTTATAATCCAGTAAAATTATACTGTAGCTGAGCACAATCATACATAAGTACAAAAGTGTAATGATTGTAGTGCAATTCCAGACTTCACCAAGACAGTACACAAAGAGTAGCCATGTTTCTGGTGCCCACAACATTTCAAAGTTCCTGAGAGTGCAATCTTCTCTTGACTTTAAAGGCCCGTTGTCCTGGCAACACCGATTCTCTCCTCCATCCACCGCCATCTTGAAAACGTCCCTTTGTCCAGCGTCTGCTGCGGTCACCATCTCCCTGCTATACAATAGTGCTGGCATGGTAATCTGATTAATAAGGTTTTGTGAGAAGAAGGAGTTTCCAAAGAGTTCTGAGGGGAAACTTTTTATGAGTTGGCAAGCTGTTGGTACCTGGAAAGGAGCTGTCAGATGAAATGATGAGTCAGATACAATCACGAAATTTAAGAAGAATTTAGGGAGGCATTCAATAGTCAAGGCACAGAAAGATATGCTCCTAATAGGCGTAAAAGACACTTAGAAAATATTTGGACAGGTACGTGGATAGGAAAGGTTTAATGGGATATGGGGCAAATGCAAGCAGGTGGGACTAGCGTAGATGGGGCAACTTGGACGGCATAGACAAGTTGGGCTGAAGGTAGACACAAGATGATGGAGTATCTCAATGGGTCAGGCAGCATCTCTGGAGAAAATGTATAGGTTACACTTTGGGTCGGGACCCTTCTTCTATCTTTGGTGTAAACCAGCACCTGCAGTTTAGTTTAATTTAGATCACTGCGGAAACAGGCCCTTCAGTCCCTGAGTCCACGATCCCCACACATTAACATTACCCTACACACACTATGGACAATTTAACACTGCTACCAAGCCGATTAACCTGCAAATCTGTACATATTTGGAGTGTGGGAGGAAACCAGAGGATCTCGGACAAAACCCACGCAGGTCATCAGGGAGAATGTACAAACTGGGTACTGACAGCACCCGTAGTCAGGATCAAACCCATGTCTCTGGCGCTGTCAGGCAGTAGCTCTGCTGCTATTCCACTGTTCCTTTTTATTACATTGGGCCGAGCGGCCGTTCTCAGTGCTGTATGACTCTGTGACTTAGAATGTGGTTAGTGTATTTGGGGAAAGGTTGGCACGGTGGTGGTGGGCAGAGGGGCCAGTTTCTGTGCTGTAAGACTCTTTGACTCATTATATCAGTGCAAAGCTCTGAACTTGATCTGAACTCAGCATCAAATGCACTCTGTTATTGTAATATGCATGGGATATTTTTCATTGCATTTAGCTTGGTTAATCTTCTTTGACATGGTTGTTTGCGCAGGCAGCATGCAAAGGGAGGAAGTGCACCAATCTGGCTCACTACTTATCACACTCACCCGTGAAACACATCCAACATTAAAATCCCGCTGCAAGATTTGACCATATCAACCCGGCTGTTTGTTCTGAGTACATTATTTAGAACTGCTCCGTGGCTATAGAGGGGTTGCTATAGAGATGCTTCACTGCGTTCCAACCTACCCCCAGCTGGATGTAAAGGATCTTATGTCCGATTGAGTGAGAGGAGTGAGTCTGAGCCCGATTCCTTCCACAACCAAAACCAGGTTCATTTGTCATTTATCATCATAGATGTTTATTGTTTGCACACAGAGTAGTTACAACACTTCAAAAAATAATGTATAGGATGCTGAACATAATGGAATGTGCTGAGTTGTTAAAGAACCAGTGCTGGATAGTATTACAGCTGTTAAATTTTGTTAATTAATGATCTCATTCTCATTTGGTGGTGAATCTGTGGAACTCATTGCCACAGAAGGCTGTGGAGGCCAAGTCAATGATATTTTTAAGGCAGAGATAGATAGATTCTTGATTAGTACGGGCGTCAGGAGTTATAGGGAGAAGGCAGGAGAATGGGGTTGCATGGGGAAGATGGATCAGCCATGATTGAATGGCGGAGGAGGCCTGAGGGGCCGAATGGCCCAATAAACTAAACTCAAAACTCAAAACTCTAAAGACGTTGTTAAATATAAATTATGTAGAGAAGGTTGTGGCTTTATGTAAAATATGATCACAGCTGGCCCTTGCTTTCCCTCTCTCTCCATCCCTCCCCCTTCCCAGTTCTCCGACTAGTCTGACTGTCTCTGATTACATTTTATCTGTTTGCTTTGATGTCATCTTCTCCCAGCTAACAAAGATCTACATTTTCCTTGATCTCCACCCGCTTTGATGTCTCATTCTCACTCCTTACACTTCCTTATCTCTGTATATCCTCCCCCCCCCCACTGAACTCTTAGTCTGAAGAAGGGTCTCGACCCGATATGACACGTCAACCATTCATTCTCTCCAGAGCTGCTGCCTGTCCCGCTGAGTTCAGTATTTTGTGTCTATTTCTGGAATTTTAATGTTTTTGATCAATGAATTGCAAATAAATGTTTTAAAGGAGGTAAGTTTATCTGATGTTCCTCAAATACAATAGGGTTTTTAGCATTTTGGTCCATTATTAGCATCTAAAACAAGAAGTACAGGGTACACAAAAATGCTGGAGAAACTCAGCGGGTGCAGCAGCATCTATGGAGCGAAGGAAATAGGCAACGTTTCGTCCCGAAACGATGCCTATTTCCTTCGCTCCATAGATGCTGCTGCACCCGCTGAGTTTCTCCAGCATTTTTGTGTACCTTCGATTTTCCAGCATCTGCAGTTCCTTCTTAAACAAGAAGTAGAGGGTGCTGGACATAGTCAGCAGGTCAGGTAGGAAGGACAGTGAGAAGTGGAGTCAACATTTCTAGTTGATGGAATTTCAGCAGCTTTGCAGCATGTTTTTTTGATGTTGAAAATGGGTTTGCAAAACTGCAGGGAAACAGCAATTAGACTATAACTGAAGGATAGGTTGCTGGATGTAATTTAAACGGGCCATGTTGCATCTCCTGTTCGCTTTAAAGGCCGGTATCAGTTATCGCTTGTAAATGAATCTGCTGCCATTCAAACATTCATCCAGTCTGAAGAAGGATCTCGAACCGAAACGTCACATGTTCCTCTTCCCCTGCGATGCTGCCTGACCCGCTGAGTTACTCCAGCTCTCGGTGTCCATCTTCTTTAAACAAAATATATCAATAGGAGAGACATTGTTTTGCCTCAGAATACCTGTTCAATGGGTTTTCATTGATAGGTGTCGGCACTGAGCTTTTATCCTTGGTACCGATGACATTCACCATGCACAGAAACATAGAAACATAGAAACTAGATGCAGAAATTGGCCATTCGAGCCAGCATCGCCATTCAATATGATCACGGCTGATCATCCAGAATCAATACCCCGTTCTTGCTTTCACTCCATATCCCTTGATTCCGTTAGTCCTAAGAGCTAAATCTAACTCTCTCTTGAAAACATCCAGTGAATTGGCCTCCACTGCCTTCTGCGGCAAAGAATTCCACAGATTCACAACTCCCTGGGTGGAAAAAGTTTTTCCTCATCTCAGTCCTAAATGGCCGACCCCTTATTCTTAAACTGTGACCCCTGGATCAGTTCTCTCAATGCGATGGCTTTGTGGGATTTGATTTAATTGTCTTTTTTCTTTAGACATCGGGTTACAGTCATAGAGTAATACAGCAGTCAAACAGGCCCTTCGGCCCAATTCTTCCATGCCAGCCCAGATGCCCCACCATCTAAGTTAGTCCCATTTGCCCCCATTTGGTCCATATCACTCTAAACCTTTCCTATCCATGTACCTGTCCAAGTTTGAGGAAGGACATTCTTGCTATTGAGGGAGTGCAGCGTAGGTTCACCACGTTAATTCCTGGGATGGCGGGACTGTCATATGCTGATAGAATGGAGCAGCTGGGCTTGTATACTCTGGAATTTAGAAGGATGAGAGGAGATCTTATTGAAACATATAGGATTATTAAGGGTTTGGACACGCTAGAGGGAGGAAACATGTTCCCGATGTTAGGGGAGTCTAGAACCAGGGGCCAAAGTTTAAGAATAAAGGGTGAGCCATTTAGAACAGAGATGTGGAAAAAATTCCACAGAGGTCTGAAGGCCTATTCTCTGGATGCTTTCAAGAGAGAGTTAGATATAGCTCTTAAAGATAACGGAGTCAAGGGATATGGGGAGAAGGCAGGAACGGGGTACTGATTGTGGATGATCAGCCATGATCACAGTGAATGGCGGTGCTGGCTCGAAGGGCCGAATTGCCTACTCCTGCACCTATTGTCTATTGTATCTTTTAAATGTTATTATTGTAGCTGCCTCAACTACCTCGTTCCTCCCCCCCCCTCCCCCCACTACGCCCTAATCATCCTATGTTCCACTGTTCGCATCCCTCTACCCCTTTGTTATCACCTCTTCTCCAGCCTACAATTGGACATTATGGGTTCTTTGGTCATCTGTTGCCGATCCTGACCTTGCCTATTCCTAATCTCCAGTCCTCCTCCCCCCCCCCCCCCCCCCCCCGACCCGACCCGACCCGAAATGTCACCCGAATTAATAGGAATCTGAGGGGTACGTTTTTCACACAAAGGGTGGTGGGTGTATAGGACAAGCTGCCAGAGGAGGTAGTTGAGGCTGGGACTATCCTTACATTTAAGAAACTGTTACACGGGTACATGGAGGGACATGGACTAAACGCAGGCAGGTGGGACTAGTGTAGCTGGGACATGTTGGCTGGTGTGGGCATGTTGGGCCGAAGGGCCTGTATCCACACTCTATGACCTGTTCCTTTTCTCCAGAGATGCTGCCTGACCCATTGAGTTGCTCCAGCACTTTGTGTCTACCACCTCTGGCAGCTTGTTCCATATACTCACCACCCCCAGAATGGAAAGCTTGCCCCTCAGCGGTCCCACCTATAAATTCTTTCCCCGCTCGTCTTAAACCTATGTCCTTGATTCCCCTACTCTGGCTAAAAGACTATGTGCATTGAGTTTATTTTAGTTTAGTTTAGTTTTAGTTTAGCTTGGAGATGCAGTGCGGAAACAGGCCCTTCGGCCCAATGAGTCCGCGCTGACCAGCAATTCCAGCACGACAGCACTATCCTACACGTACCTGGGACAACTTACAATTTTACCAAGCCAATGACCCTACAAAACCTGTACATCTATGGAGTGCGGGAGGAAATCCGAGCTCCCGAAGAAAACCCACGCAGGTCACAGGGAGAACGTACAAACTCCGTACAGACAGCACCCATAGTCAGGATTGTACCCGGGTCTCTGGTGCTGTGAGGCAGCAACTCTACCGCTGCGCCACCATTGGACAACAAGTGCATCACTCTCAGGGGGAGATTGTCTCCAAAGGTGAGCGCTGTCCCAGGTCTTGCTCTGGAGTTGTTTTAGCACAACTCTGCAGGGAAATATTAACTGATGTGCGTCAAGTGTAGTAAATAACTTGCAGTTGCCCTCAATGACTGCAATTGGGTTGCCCAGGGCTGCAAAAACCACAGCTGGTCTTTATTTGTTGTTATTCTGCTGTTGGCTCATTGAAATCATTTGGTAATGATTGTATGAGTGTGAGGCAGTGGACAATGTCTACCTGCACTAAACACATGACTGACCCAGGGTCCCGATGGGCTGGATAACTCATTCATTTCTGAGATGTAAGCGCAATAGAGGAGAAACAACAGTTGTACACCAATGGCACCTTCCTGCTATTTAGGGTGTCGTTGGCTGTGTGTACGGAGATGATTGGCTGGGTGCATCCAACAGTGTAAGCAGAATACAACAGGTGTGTGTTCTGTTCTGTTCCGAAGGATCTTACATCCAGATACATGTTCCTGGCGCGCAATAAAGCAGCTTTGGGCCCCATATCTGAGGAAGGATGTGCTGGCGTTGGTCATAAGGGATAGGAATAGAATTAGGCCATTCAGCTCATCAAATCTACTCCGCCATTCATTCATTACTGATCTATCTCTCCCTCCTAACCCCATTATCTTGCCTTCTCCCCATAACCTCTGCCACCCATACTAATCAAGAATCTATCTCTGCCTTAAAAATATCCCATTGACTTGGCCTCCACAGCCTCCTGTGGCAAAGAATTCCACAGATTCACCACACTCTGACTAAATAACGTTCTCCTCATCTCCTTCCTAAAAGAATGTTGGAGAGGGTCCAGAGGAGATTTACGAGAACAGTCCCAGGAATGAGTGGGTTAACATATGATGAGCGTTTGACGGCACTGGGCCTGTACTCGCTGGACTTTAGGAGGATGAGGAGGGACCTCATTGAAAGTTACTGAATGGTGAAAGGCCTGGATAGAGTGGATAGATGTAAGAGGATGTTTCCACTAGTGAGAGAGTCTAGGACCAGTGGCCATAATCTCAGAGTAAAAGGATGTACCTTTAGAAAGGAGATCAGAAGGAATTTCTTTAAACAACTGCATTGCTTGAGCCAATTTAATGTCACTCAGAATATAGACACAAAAAACTGGAGTAACTCAGCGGGACAGGCAGCATCTCTGGAGAGAAGGAATGGGTGGCGTTTTCTTCAGTCTGAATAAGGGTCCCAACCTGAAACGTCACCCATTCCTTCTCTCCAGAGATGCTGCCCGTCCCGGGAGGGGGGACGTGCTGCAGGGGCAACAGCCTGTCCTCCATATGACATCGCCCAGGCTTGCATCCGACCACACATCACCTGCTAACTAGGATGCATCACCCATGGTTAGTCATGACCGAGGAGAACCTACTAAGTTGAGGTAGCTATTTAAAAACTTGAACAACAGAAGAACACTTTGGTATCACGGACTTGAAAGAGACACAATTAAAACCATTGGTAGACAAAAATGCTGGAGAAACTTAGCTGGTGAGGCAGCATCTATGGAGCTAAGGTCTCGACCCGAAATGTCGCCTATTTCCTTCGCTCCATAGATGCTGCCTCACCCGCTGAGTTTCTCCAGCATTTTTGTCTACCTTCGATTTTCCAGCATCTGCAGTTCCTTCTTAAACAATTAAAACCATTGAGCGGTTTAAAAATAAATCTTTTTTGAGCATACAATTATCGTAATTAAGGGCTTATGCTGCTGCCTAATTTTATATGATTTGATATTTTTTCATTTATAAGGTTTCTTGCAGCAATTAATTAATTCATAAGGCAGAGACACAGGGAATTGCATATGCCAGAATCTTGAGTACCACACAAAGTGCTGGAGTGACTCAGCGGGTTAGGCAGCATCTGTGAAGGAAATGGAAAGGTGACGTTACAGGTCTGGATCCTTCTTCAGACTATTTGTAATCTGGAGAAGGGTCCTGACCCAAAACGTCGCCTGTCCATTTCCTCCACAGTTGCTGTCTGACCTGCTGAATAACTCCAGCACTTCATGTTTTAATTGAAAAGCCACTCTAATCCTAAACTAACAAACCCAATTCTATCATGATAAAGTGTGTGAAGGAACTGCAGATGCCAGTTTAAATTGAAGATAGTCACAAAAAGCTGGTGTAACTCAGCGGGACAGGCAGCAGTTCTGGCAAGAAGGAATGGGTGACATTTCGGGTCGAGACCCTTCTTCAGACTGGTCTCCAGAGCTGTTGCTCCAGCATTTTGTGTCTACCGTGATAATGTTTGACTGCAGTGTGTGAGTTCCCAGACTTTGAGATGCCTTATCTGTCTAGAAGTTTTTGAAACAATATATCTGACTGTAAAACTTTATTTCCTTAAGATAAAACATCTTTTCCGCTTCCAATCTTTGGATTGGGTTATATTGTGCAGTACACTTTTTGAGGTCCATTTATACATTGTGGACAAATAATTGGTTCATTGGCCATCAAGAATCTTTTCCTGGTGTACACAGGAGAATAACGTCATGATTCTGCCTCTGGAGAAATCTTCCTCTGGCAGAAAGGATGAACAGCAGGTGTGACTTCACTACAATCCACTCCGTTCTGAGTGAAAGGTAGTCCAGGATATCTCCATACTATAGTCACGTGAGAGAGACTGTCTCGACCTTCAGTATATTATTAAATCACAGCCTGGAGCCTGAGCTGGTAGTGGTATTAGCTTATTATTGTCACATCTACCGGGATTTAGCCTGAATGCTTGGTTTAGCTTAGAGATACAGCACGGAAACAGGCCCTTCGCCCCACCGGGTCCACGCCGACCAGCGATCCCCGCTCATTAACACTATCCTACACACACTATTTTTACATTTTAAACCGACAAACATGTACGTCTTTGGAATGTGGGAGGAAACCGAAGATCTCGGAGGAAACCGAAGATCTCGGAGAAAACCCACGCAGGGCACGGGGAGAACGTACAAACTCCGTACAGACAAGCACCCGGAGTCGGGATCGAACCCGAGTCTCTGGCGCTGCATTCGCTGTAAGGCAGCAACACTACCGCTGCGCCACCCTGACCGCTATGCAGACAAATCGTAGGTGCAACAAGTAGTGCAAGGAGAAAAATGATAGAGTGCAGAATATGATATAAAGTAAGAAATATTAGAAACTGCATATCTCCTTGGGCCAAGATCAAACTTTTCAGAGGCTTGGAAGTTACAGCATGGTGCTAGAACGTGGCAACTCTCTATATGCTGCTCGAGATCAGGATGAATAATAATCATTAATCGAGTCATGGAGTTGTGGACTCATACAGCACGGAAACAGGCCCAAAATGCCAATGCCAACCAACATGCCCCATCCATATTAGTCCCACCTGCCTGCATTTGGTCCACATCCACCTAAACCTGTCCTATCCATGCACCTGTCCAATGGTCTTTTATATGTTGTTCTATGCCAAAGCTGCTCATTGGCCATCAGGGCTTGACTAAACCACTTAAAACATATTTTGCTTTCCTATTTTCTTCTATTCAAGTGATGCCTCTATACGTTTCCGCACCATATTGCATCTGTCCATGTCCTTACCATTTGCTTAGCCTATCTACATATCCATCTGAAGCCTCTCTCCATCCTCCTCTCAACCCCACACCCCATCCACATTTGTGTCATCTGCAAAGTCAAATAAACTACATTTCACGCCCTTATCCAAATCATTGATCGAGATTGTGAACAGTTGGCACATTGGGGCACAGTCAAAGCCAAACATGACTCATTTATTTCAGCTCCATGTTTTCAGACCGCTAACCATGACCTACAGACCGCTAACCATAAGACTATAAGACACAGGAACAGAATTAGGCAATTCAGCCCATCAAGTCTACTCTGCCTTTCAGTCATGGCTGATCGATCGTTCCCACTCAGCCAGTCTCCCGCCTTCTCCCTGTAACCTTTGACACCCATGATGGACATGTGAGAGTGTTTCTGCCTTACTGCACTAGAATTCTCCCTGTGACCACGTGGGTTTTCTCCAGGTACTCCTGTTTCCTCCCACATTCCAAAGATGTGTAGGTTTGCAGGCTAATTGGCCTCTGTAAATTGTCCCTAGTTTCTATGATAGAACTAGTGTACAAACTCCAATCATTGGTCGACGCGGACTCAGTGGGCTGATCGTCCCCAACCAATAACCCGTGCCTATAGAAACATTCTGCACAATACCTGCCATTTTGGACTGTTGCCAGCATTGCAAATTGCTTGGGGAATATTTCAATAAGGGCTGCACTTCATTAGCATGTAATTCTGCATGCTAAACATAGGAATCCCATTTGGAACTCGATGGGGCAACAATAATATGTAGTTGAGACAGTATCCCATTTTGGATGTAAAAGAGAGAGATGGATGATGTCCAAGCAGATTAGTTTATCTTGAAGAAACAAGGAACAGCAGATGCTAGTTTACCAAGGAAAGATACAAAATGCTGGAGTAATTCAGCAGGTCAGGCAGCATGTCTGGAGAACATGGATGGGTAATGCGTCGGGTTGGGACACTTATTTTGGCATCATGTTCTTCTTATCGTGTCGCTACACTTTTCCAAGCCGCTGCATAATGCAGACTCTGGCACATGGGTTGAAGACCTTGAGATCTTCTGGTTTGCAGGGCTCTGGGAGGAGGGGGCAGGGAAGGAAGTGCTCCATAGTTCGGGTTGCCTCCCTGCAGTCACATTCGGTTGGTCCATCGATGTTCTGCATGAGGGCTTTGCACCGTCCGGCCTGTGTTCTGAGGCGGTTGAGGCAGAGCCAGACTAGCCATGTCTCTTTCACTCCCAATGGAAGGGACTCCTCAGGGTATAGTGTCAGTGTGTGAGGTTTGATTGTAGGTGTGTCACCCAAGCATCTATCCTACAGGTGCGGGCGGGGGTTATCATTCAGGGATTGAACTGCATGTCGGAAGCTATTTCTGGATTTTAACCTCTTTGATGCCTGGACGTGTTGGAAGAGTGGGTGACCTCCTGCTCGGTGCGTTCCACTTTTGAGGAGACTGCTCTTCTGATCGGAGGGGGTGCAATACCACACAGCAGGTACAGGTCGTCAACTCGTGTGGCCATTCCCTGTGCTGTACTTTTCTATGTTTTATGTGGTCTGTCCGAAGCCACTTTTATAGCTTGTGATGCTATTGTCAGCGATAAAAAGGCTAAAAAGAAGCACAATGGATAATTATAAAACTTTACAGCAGGGCAATTCTGAAACGAAGAAGTTATTTCAGGTGAAATCACCTGAATCTAGAGTTTGGATCCTGATGAAGAATATATTTTAGTAAATATTAATCACGTAAGAAAGGAATGCAAATTTTTGAAACTCTCTTTAAAGTAATACATGTTGGGCAGCACGGAGGCTCAGTGGTAGAGTTGCTGCCTTACAGCACCAGAGACCCGGGTTCGATCCTGACTACGTGTGCTGTCTGTATGGAGTTTGTACGTCCTAACCCTATGACCACGTTGGTTTTCTCCGGGTGCTCTGGTTTCCTCCCACACTCCAAAGACGTGTAGGTTTGTAGGTTAATTCGGTAAGTTATAAAATTGTCTCAAGTAATGTGTAGGTTAAGGTATGGTGTGATTGCTGGGTGGTGCGGACTCAGTGGGCTGAAGGGCCTGCTTCTGCACTGTATCGCAAAAGTCTAAAGTCTAATACCTGTATTCTTAAAACATATGAGGGGAAATGATCATGAGAGGAATAGATCGGGTAGATGCACAGAGTCTCTTTCCCAGAGTAGGGAACTCATGGACCAGAGGACATAGGTTCAAGATGAAGGGGAAAAGATTTAATAGGAATCCGAGGAGTGACTTTTTCTCGCAACGGGTGGTGGGTGTATGGAACAAGCTGCCAGAGGAGGTAGTTGAGGCTGGGACTATCCCAACGTTTAAGAAATAGTTAGACAGGTACATGGATAGGACAAGTTCGGAGGGATATGGACCAAGTGCAGGCAGGTGGGACTAGTGTAGCTGGGACATGTTGGCCGGCGTGGGCAAGTTGGGCTGAAGGGCATGTTGCAACACTGCATCACTCGATGACTCTATGACTCTCTATCAATGGAATGACAACTTGCGCTCTTACAAGGGACGTACAGCAGAGGGCAGTAAAGTCACATGCTTGATTGCCACTGATGAAGTTGACTCAGATGAACAAGATGTAGAAATCTGTCAAAAACTAAATCCATACAATTTCTCACTTAGTGAATATTGTACCCCTTTTGACCTATACATTTTAAAGAAAAAAAAAATGATGTAATAAAAAAAAATTCAATTGGTGCTATTTAATTTTCTTCAAGAGATATGCTTACCTTTTGAAATCTCGGGATGTATTTGAACCACAGTGATCTCTAGTCAGTCAACAAATAACATTTTAAGACTTTTATTCTCTGGTGGTATTTCTGTATTCTGTCTATGATTTATTTCTCTATGTGGCCAGCCTGAGTTATCTCTCTGGCTTTCTGCTTTGGCTAGGTACCAGAAGTGGTGGTTGAGGTATGTGAGCGATTAGTTGGTGGGCAAACAGCCAGCGACCACCTTGCAAACATCAGTAACTTGTGGTTTTATTTTGCCACGGCCTCTGCTGCCAACTTTCTGCCAGGGCGTTCTTGCACCAGAGTTGTGGACCACACTCCTGCAAAACCACAGAGCTCTGTGGGCGAAAGGTTCATCTCGATGAAGGAACAATTGCCCAAAAGAACAGGGCAAATTTGCCTTTGAGGTATTTTATCGCTTCCAGTTTAGTTTAGTTAAAGTTTTCAGAGCAATTGTGCGGAAATCTGCCCTTCGGCCCACCGGGTCCCCGTCGACCAGCAATCCCCGCACTCTAACTACTTTACCCTACACACTCTGGGGACAATTTACAACTTTACCGAAGCCAATTAACCTACAAACTGTATTGTTGATTTGATCCGTGTCTGGTTTTGCTGCTGGTTACCCGATCCATAATCCATGTCAGGTTTTCCACACCTCCACCTTGTGGCATGTGGGCAGCCATGGTGATTTTTAGTTTAACTTACGATTCGGAGCCTGCAGTACACATTTCGATGGTCTCTGTATGTATTCATATTAAAGTACTTGTTATGATATATAACGACTCTGTGTCATAAGTACTTTGCACACAAACCTGCTCGTATTTGGAGTCTCGTAGGATACTGGAGCTCCTGGAGAAAACCCACGTAGGTCACGGGGAGAACGTACGAACTCCATACAGACAGCACCCGTAGTCAGGATCGAACCCGGGTCTTTGGCGCTGTAAGGCAGCAGCTCTCCAACTGTGCCACCATGCCGCCCTTTCCCCCCCCCCTCCTAAAATCAGTTTGAAGAAGGGTCTCGACTCGAAACGTCACATCTCTATTTTCTCCAGAGATGTGCGGGCATTAGCAAGTTGGGCCGAAGGGCATGTTTCAATGCTGTATAACTATGTTGCCTGACCCGCTGACTTACTCATAGAGTCATGCAGTGTGGAAGCAGGCCCTTTGGCCCAACTTGCCCACACTGACCAACATGTCCCATCTACACTAGACCCACTTGCCTGCATTTGGCCCATATTCCTCCAAACAGGTCCTATGCATGTAACATGTCTAATTGTTTCTTAAACATTGCTCCAGCAACTTGTGTCTATCTTTGGTATAAACCAACATCTGCCGTTCATTTTTTTAATATTAATTAAAATTATTACAATTTGCCTTTTTATTACTTTCCACTGCAGATGAAGCAGCGAGCTTGAACAAATGCATCGCACCAGGTGTGAAGTGTTGGCTCAAGTTCAGCTACGTGTAATTTTGAGGGAAGAGACCAGCCTTGGAAGCTTGTAGAGTTTAATCCCACCGAGTCAGTTAGACCCATGGAGCTCTACAGCACAGAACAGGCTCTTCGGCCCAAGAAAAGACACAAAGTGCCGGAGTAACTCAGCGGGTCAGGCAGCATCTCTGGAGGGAATGGGTAAGACAAGTTTCAGGTCGGGACCCTTCTTCAGGCTGTAATGGAAGGGGGGTTGGGGGTAGAATGCTGGAAGAGAGGTGTGATGGGACTTAGGTGGGTGAATGATAGGTGGATATAGGTGAAGGGGATTTTAGATGGGCTGATGGTTGGATAAATGCCAGAGATGGAAAGACAGAAGGTGTGAGATAATAGAGAGATACGGCACAACATGTGAAGCTGGAGGAAAGGATATAGATAGAAGGGGAAAGATGAGGTGGGATAAAGAGGGACAAGGGTGCACAGCCACGGGGCGAGAGGGGAGGGGGGGTGTTGTAGGTTAGTTATCTAAAATTGAAGAATTGAATGTCCTTTGGTCCACTTAGTTCACATTGACTAAGTCAGCATATTGTGCTAGCCCCATTTGGCTGCATTTGGTCCATAGCCCTCTAAGCCTCTCCTAGCTATATATGTCCAAAATATTTTTTTGGACATATCCAGCTTTCATCCCCCCTACCCCCCCCCCCCCCCCATCCCATGCAGTCAGTCTGAAGGAGGGTCCCGGCCCGAAACGTAACCTGTCCATTCCCTCCACAGATGCTGTGTGACCCGTTGTTACTCCAGCATTTTGTCTTTTCTCAAGATTCCAGCATCTGCAATTCGTCGTGTCTCGATCTCGATTCATTGATTGAAAGTACAGCATGGAAACAGACCCATTGTCCCACTAATCACCCGCTCACACTAGTTCTACCTTATCCCATTTTCTCATCCACTCCCTACACACTAAGGACAATTTACAGCAGCCAATTGACCTAGGAACACGTACGTCTCTGGGATGTGGGAAAAAGTCGGAGCGCCTGGAGAAAACATACGCGGTCACTGCGAGAACATGCAAACTCCACACAGACGGCGCGCGAGGTTTGGATCAAACCCGGGTCTCTGGCGCTTTGAGGCAACGGCTTTGCCAGCTGTGCCACTGTGCTGCCCACTATATTCATTAACTCGCTCCGTGCTAGGTCCTTCCTTCTGAAGCAGAAAATTAGTGATGAGATCCTGCACCGAGATTTGCACATCATCTGGGATAATGCTTCAATGCGGCATTGGTCCAGTGTTGGAATTGTGAAGCCCGCTTGTTGCTGGCAGAGTAGAGAAAGCGTGGCAGTGGGCACACAAGCACCCTTTTAGACTTTAGACTTTGGAGATGTGGAAACAGGCCCTTCAGCCCACCGAGTCCACGCCGTCCAGCAATCACCCCGTACACTAACACTATCCTACACACACTAAGGACAATTACAGCACTAGAGACCCGGGTTCGATCCTGACTACGGGTGCTGTCTGTACGGAATTTGTACGTTCTTCCAGTGACCTGCGAGGGTTTTCTCCGGGTGCTCCGGTTTCCTCCCACCTTCCAAAGACGTGCAGGTTTGTAGGTTAATTGGCCTCCGAAAATCGCCCCAGGTGTGTTGGGAGTATACGAGAAAATGGGATTACATTGAGGGTGATCAATGGTCGGCATAGACTCGTTGGGCCAAGCCTATTTCCATTTTCGATCTTCTAATTAATTAAATCATCAATCAATCAAAAAAGTAACAAATTTAATTCTTATGTTTAGTTATGTTCCCAAGGAACATCAGTTTTAGTTAAACAGAATAGAAAGTTCTGAAGTAACTCAACAGGTCAGCCACCATGTGTGGAGAACATAGTTTAGTTTACATAGAAAATGGAAAATAGGTGCAGGAGGAGGCCATTCGGCCCTTCAAGCCTCATTTCGATTAGTTTAGTTTTTAGAGATAAAGCGCCGAAACAGGCCCTTCGGCCCATCGAGTCCGCACCGACCAGTGATCCCCGCACTTTAACACTATCCTACACACATCAGGGACATCTTATACCTATACCCCGCCAATTAACTTACAAACCTTTACGTCTTCGGAGAGTGGGAGGAACGCGGAGCACCCGGAGAAAACCCGCGCAGGTCAGGGGGAAAATATACAAACTCCGTACAGACAAGCACCCGTAGTCAGGGGCAGGATCTCATCACATAGTCAGGATCGAACCTGAGTCTCTGGCACTGTAAAGCAGCTACTCTAGGATGGATTATGTTTCGGATAGGGACTAATTGTAGATGAGGAGAGAACGCTGTAAAAGAGGTGGAGTCAGGACAAAGCCTGGCAACAACTCATGGAAAGTTAAGCTTCCCGGATTTTCATCGTCAAAGGTTTATGGGAATGCTGGCTCCTAACTGGAAACAAGTTGACCACAACCCACTTCACACAACAAACAGATTCACTGCACAAAGGTTATTGGCACTTTGCCCACCTGAAAATGCCTCCAACACTATTTATTTAATTTAAGATGCAAATAATGTCATTGCAATGCCAGAGTACTTATTTTGGAAAGCCACAAAGTGCTGGAGTAACTCAGCAGGTCAGGCAGCATCTCTGGAGAGAAGGAATGGGCGACGTTTGGACTCGAGACCCTTCTTCAGACTGATGTCAGGGGAGGGGACGGGACAAAGATGGAATGTAGACAGTAGACAAGGGGGAGAGGATGGTGAGAGAAAGCAAGGGCTATCTGAAGTTAGGGAAGTCAATGTTCATATCGCTGGGGTGTAAACTACCCAAGCGAAATATGAGGTGCTGTTCCTTCAATTTGCGCTGGGCCTCAGTCTGACAATGGAGGAGGCCGAGGAAAGAAAGGTCAGACTGGTTTAGTTTATTGTCACATGTACCAAGGTACAGTGGAAAGCTTCTATTAAGTCTAAGTCTTTATGTTTTTATTTTGTTGAGAGCAAAAGCCACATTATGGACTCTATTCACCATGGATTTCTTCAAAGGCCTTGTTTCCACGCTGTATATCCCAACAAGACTGTCTATATTGGAGGCACTGATTAGTAAGAGTTCTAGTGCCAAAGTCATTAAATATTGTGAATGTGTAATGCCCACAATGTTTATCAGTGGGCCAGTAATCTGGGAGAATGATGGATGAGGTATTTCATAACTGCAGCTAGTGAGAAAGCAAACTCGCAGACATCTGATTGACTTGGAGATCGATGCAATGATGTGTTTGTGGAATTATTGAAGTTAGCAGCCAGCATATCGGTTAAGGAAGTTAATGCGAAGATAGACACAAACTGCTGGAGTAACTGAGTGGGACAGGCAGCATCTCTGGAGAGAAGGAATGGGTGACATTTCAGGTCGAGACCCTTCTTCAGAAGGCAATCCCTAGCATCTATCTTGTGTTAAAGGAGCCAATAAGCACTTTGAGAGACACAATTGTCCACTGTTGATGCGGACACATTGAGAAATTTCTACAATTATGAGAGGAATTCAGTTCATGTGAAAGAGAAAAAAGAAGAAAGAGCAATGAGTAAAATAATATAGTTTATTTAATAGTTCTCAACATTGTAGTGCACCAGTTCCATAGATGCAATGGTGAATAGGTGAATCGGACAGTACACTAGCTTATAGAAGGACCATTCAATAGCTTGTTAACAGGAGGGAAGAAGCTGAACTGTCTGATGGTTCACATTTTCAAGTTTCTGTATCTTCTACCAGATGGGAGCGGGGAGAAGAAGGAATGACTAGGTGTGACAAATCTTTAGACTTTAGAGATACAGAATGGAAACAGGCCCTTCGGCCCACCAAGTCTGCACCAACCAGTGATCATGCATGCACTAGCACTATCCCACACACTAGGAACATTTACAAAAGCCAATTAACCTACCAACCTGTGTGTCTTTGGAGTGTGGGAGGAAACCGGAGCACCTGGAGAAAACCCACGCTGTCACGGGGAGAACGTACAAACTCTGTACAGACAGCACCCGTAGTCAGGATTGAACCGGGGTCTCTGGTGCTGTAAGGCAGCAACTCTACCGCTGCGCCACCGTGCCACCCCTTAAACAGTCACAAGTCTTTGATTATGTTTGTTAGCTTTTCCGAGGTTGTGTTGAGTATAGATGTGGGATAGAGAGACCGTCAGCATCTCTGGAAGGATCACAAACTCTTCAGCCATAACCCTGTGCCAGACAGGAGTGCCCTTGACTCTAGCCCATAACGAGCCACCCTCTTTAGCCTGACTATCACTCGAAGCAATTCAAGTTTACGGAATGGTGAGAGGTTCCTTGCATGACAGTAAGAAAGATGCACTGATAATCTTGTTCCCTCTCTGTTACCCAGGTCAAGGACTGCTCAGCTGTGTTGACATGAACTACTGTGGTTGGGATGCATGCAAGGAGATAGGGAAACTGTCTCTGACACACAAAAAACTTCTGCAGGGTTTAGTTTAGTTTGGAGATACAGCACGGGAACAGGCTCTTCGGCCCACCGACTAGTGACCCTGTACACTAACTCTACCCTACGCACACTAGGGACAATTTACAGTTTTACCAAGCCAATTACCCTACAACCTGTATGTCTTTGGAGTGTGGGAGGAAACCAGAGATCCCGGAGAAAACCCACGCAGGTCATGGGGAGAACGTACAAACTCCGTACCGACAGCACCCGTGGTCAGGATGGAACCTGGGTCTCTGGCTCTGGAAGGCAGCAATTCTACAGCTGCGTCACCTATTAAATCCTTGAGATACCAGGGTTGGCTTTTTTACCAGAGGTGATTACTGTGTAACTGAAACACCGAAGAATATTTAATTGTCCATAAAAGTGTAAAAGCCTCTTGGATTTTATTAAGCAACGAGTTGTAAGAAAATAACCAATTTGCTTTAAGGGCTTTCAGTGTCCTAGAAACAAAGCAAGGATTGAAGGTAACAACTGTTTTTGAGCAGAACTTGTTCTTATCACATTTGACCTTGAGTGGAGTAGCCATGTGGCGTTCCAACCATCAACATGGGTGCGGGGAATGACAGAAGATGCATCACTCTGCACTAAATATTGTGATAACTAAGGGTGGCTAAGGTCAAATCTATATTGTCATATAAAAGCATGTGGGGGGACTAATTTATATCTGAATCCATCCTTTGATTAAAGGTCATGCGCGTACAATTGGTCATAGAATTTACAAAAACATGGAACCGGTGTTAGTGTTAATCATTTAATCAGCCAGAGAAATAAAGAAAGTAAGCGGGTTTCCATAACAACCAGAGTACAACAGGATGTACAACGATGAGATCAAATTGATGCCACAAATCTGCAAATAAGATTCACAAGATGTTTGTGACTCTATTGCCTACAATTGTAATGTGAGATATGAATGACTGCAGCGTATAATTTAAAATTATGAGTGTTTGATAGTTTCTTTCATTTAGCTGGTATGAAGTCATAGTGCGGAGGAAGCTTAATGCTTCTTCCACATTTGATTTGATTACCTTGCCTTAAATTAAACGTTTTTTCCACTTCATTCCATGTTCTAGCCGAATGTGTTTTGTATTGAAACTCACCCAGGTCAGTACACGTTGACAAACCTGACACTTAAGTAATGTTGTAATGAAACCTACCTGTAAAAAAGTAAATACTGTTAACCATATTTCCCACGAGGGGCCCGAGTATTTCAACTCCTTGCCTTGTCGCTAAGGTACGAGTCCAGGAACCCTGATCATGAAGCCTAATGCTCCTGATTTTTTTTTCCTATCGATAGCTTGTGAAAATATTGTACATCACCTGAATTTTCATTCCCCATAATATTTTTATTCAACTTCTATGCGTTATTATTCATTCCTGGCAAATGCTTTGATTGCTGTTTCGTGTAGTGCAGATACAGCATGGAAACAGACCCCACAGTCTACTGAGTCCACACTGACCATTGTTCCTACTAATTCCCTGTTATCCCACATTCTCATCCTCTCCGGACACGCTAGGGGTGATTTACAGATGTCGGTTCAGCTTCAAGTCCCGCACGTCTTTGGGATGTGAGAGGAAACCAGAGTGACTGGAGATAACCCACACGGTCACAAAATGCTGGAGTAACTCAGCGGGACAGGCAGCATCTCTGAAGAGAAGGAACGGGTGACGTTTCGGGTTGAGAGGAAGTATGAAGGTGTGGAAACAGGGCGAAGGGAATGGAGGTCAAGGAAAATGCAGAATAGATCATTGTTGGCTGGGAGAAGGTAACAACAAAGCAAACAGAGATGAAATGTAGTCGGAGACAGTCAGGCAGGTCAGAGGACTGGGAAGGGAGAAGGATGGAGAGAGAGGAAAAGCAAGGATTACTTGAAGTTAGAGAAGTCGCCGGGGGAACGTGCAAATTCCACGCAGACAGCTCCCATGGTCGGGATCGAACCTGAGTCTCGGTTGCGGTGAGGCACCAACTGCACAACAATGCCGCCCTTCATTCTGTCAGATCCCCCCAATAATCATTCCTGTTCATCTCCTATTTTCTGCCTTTAAAACCTAATGTCAGTGTGAGCTAAGCATGGGATGTCGTATTTTCTTTCCTTGCACTCTTCCCTTGTCAGTATCTCCCTCATTGTTTAGTTTAGAGATGGATACAGTGCGGAAACAGGCCCTTCGGCCCACCGGGTCCGCGCCGACCAGTGATCACCCGCATATTAACACCATCCTTCACCAACTAGGGACAATTTTCACATTTATCAAGCCAATTAACCTACAAACCTGTACGTCTATGGAGTGTGGGAGGAAACCGAAGATCTTGGAGAAAACCCACGCAGGTCACGGGGAGAACGTACAAACTCCGTACAGACAGCACCCGTAGTCGGGATCGAACCCGGGTCTCCGGCGCCGCAAGCGCTGTAAAGCAGCAACTCTACCGCTGCACCACCGTGACGCCTTCTCCTTGTCTCCTTACTATTTGACGCCGTTCATTGGGAGTTATAGTACATCTTGTTTGTGAGAGGGTTATGCATTGAACAAAGCAGCCTCTCCTGATTAGGGTGAAGTGTTTAGGAGAGGTTGAGAGATGCAAAAAACAAACCTCAGCTGTTTGTTTTTCATTCCATTAACCTTCTGCAGACTTGCTGCCAAAATTTCCATTTGCACCCTACACACACCAGGGTGATTTTTACATTTATACCAAGCCAATTAACCCACAAACCTGTACGTCTTTGGAGTGTGGGAGGAAACCGAAGATCTCGGAGAAAACCCACACAGGTCACGGGGAGAACGTACAAACTCCGTACAGACAGCACCCGTAGTCAGGATCAAACTCGGGTCTGTGGTGCTGCAAGCGCTGTAAGGCAGCAACTGCCTGTGCTCTGGTTTTCTCCCACATCCCAAAGATGTACTGGTTTGTGGATTAATTGGCCTCTGTGAAATTGCCCCTAGTGTGTAGGGAGTAGATGAAAAAAAAATGGGATAACATAGAGTGAATGTGAATGGATAATCGATGGTCGGAATTGACTATGTCGACTGACAGGCCTGTCTCCGTGCTGCATCTCCAAAACTAACAGCTAGTTATTTACTGTGACTGTTGCATGGATCCAGAGGCCCATTGATGGCTTTGGACTGATTCTCTCATTATTATCACCCTGTGTACAATCCACGGTTCAATTGTCTTCAAACTAGATGCCTTCTGGATTGAAACCACGAGGCCATTATTGGCAAGACTCTTTCCAACATTATCTCTACAATGTAAGGGAGGTTGAGAAACCTATTTCCTGCTTGCTCAAGGCAAGGTAGACTTCGCCTTGGGTTCAGCAATGGGCAATGAGAGGATAACTTATGAGAGGAATTCATTGCCACAGAAGGCCAAATCAATGAATATTTTGAAGGTGGAGGTTGGCCGATTCTTGATTAGTGCGGGTGTCTGGGCTTATGGAGAGAAGGCAGGTGAATGGGGTTTGGAGGGAGAGATGGATCAGCCATGATTGAGTGGCAGAGTAAACATGATGAGCCGAATGGCCTATTTCTGCACCGAGAACTTCAATCCACCATCTCCATCTCAATCTAGCTTTTCACAAAAACAATAATAATAATAATAATATATCTTTTATTGTCATTGCACGTCAGTGCAACGAGATTTAGTGTGCAGCTCCACTGATGTACAAGAAAGGTAAATAAATACAATACATAAATAAGCACGCTGAATTGATTGACGTGACCATCTGAGGGAGACTGTCCAAAGGGGGTGGGTGGGGGGGGGCACTCATTAGGGCCGGTTCAGAGCCGCTATAGCTCTTGGGATAAAACTGTTCCTGAGTCTGGAGGTTCGGGCGTAGAAGGCCTTGTAACGTCTGCCGGAGGGAAGTAGTTGAAACAGACCGTGGCAGGGGTGTGATGAGTCCTTATGGATGCTGAGGGCCTTCCTGAGGCACCGCGTGTGGTAGATGCCCTCCAAGGCTGGTAGCTCTGTCCCGATGATCCGCTGCGCTCTGTTGACGACGCGCTGAAGAGCTCTCCTCTCCGCCTCCGTGCAGCTGAGATACCACACAGAGATGCCATACGTTAGTATGCTCTCTGTGGTGCATCGGTAGAACGTTGGCAGCAGCTGTTGGGGCAGACCAGTCTTTTTTAATGTCCTCAGGAAGAACAGTCGTTGCTGTGCCTTCTTGACCAGCGCGGCGGTGTTTGTGGACCATGTGAGGTCTTCTGAAATGTGAGTGCCCACAAAGCTGGACACTCTCTCCACACTTTCCCCATAAATGGAGATTGGGGCGTATTCTCCAGAATGGGACCTCCTGAAGTCAATAATCAGCTCCTTGGTCTTGGAGGTGTTTAGTGCCAAGTTGTTATTGGCGCACCAGTCCACCAGGTTCTGCACCTCCGCTCTGTAGTTTGTTTCATCACCGTTTACCATGTACAATATGAACACGGGTCAAGATTAGACAGGCCGTGTGGTGAATGGTCTTTCTCAGAGGGAACTATGTCACAACTGTTTCAAAGTTATTATTTGATCTGGGACTTTCCTGATCTTTAGTGCCTCATAGCAGAATAATGGGTCGAAATCTATTCTGCACAGTCCGCAACTTTATAATATTCTTATGGTGATTTTTAAAAAACGTTGAGATTTGCTCGTCAACCCTCTGCTTACTGCCAGAATAGATAAAAATATTCAACCTCCTTAATCTCTTGACATCGAAACATAGAAAATAGGTGCAGGAGAGGAGAGGGCCATTCGGCTCTTTGAGCCAACACCGCCATTCAATATGATCATGGCTGATCATTCAAAATCAGTACCCCGTTCCGGATTTTTCCCCATATCCCTTGATTCCCTTGGCCCTAAGAGCTAAATCTAACTCTCTCTCTTGAAAATAAAAGTGCTAATAATCATGCTAAATATTGTTTCAAACACCAGAATTTATCATGAAATATCACAGACCACAAATATGTTCCAGAGACTGACTTAAAAAGCCATTTGCTCCATGTATTTAATCAAAAATGTCCAGTCCACAGCATGTTGGCTTCAAGGTCTTTGTACTGATCTAAGAGAGAGTAAAACCATTCGACTTCTTGTTGAAATTGTGTACATTGTGCTGCAAAAATAAAACCTATTATAGTTATGGGTGAGTTTTTAAAAGAACAAGACTATGCAGACAAACTTGATCTCAAAATATTTTTTATTTCGGACAAACCAAGTGTTGCACCTTTAGTATTTCAATTATGCTTTGGTGATACATTCTTCAAAGAACCTTGATGGAATGTGCCTGCTTTAACTTGCCCCTGTTGTACACCCTATGCACTTTGGCTAATAAAACCTAGTGCTTTTGAGAGCTTAAGACTGAAAGCTTACCGTAATATTGCAATCGGTTTAGTCAATGCCTCATGCAAAAGAAACGCACGCTCAGGTAATAAAGATTTGCAAACTAACAACACGTATTGTGACTTGGAACTTGGAATTGTACAGCAAGGACTAAAAATCCTTGCTGTACAAGGACTAAAAATAGTTCCCCTCAAGAACTATTCAGTTATTCCAAATTGAAAAAAAAATAGTACATTTGTGCTTCAATGCAAATAAAATGGTGATTAATATATAAAATGCACTGCCTCGACTGTGTGCTTTATATATTGTTATTTTCATAAGTAAGTGCTTATGTTGTGTTAGATGCTGATCAACAAAGGAGCAGTCTTCACTTGTAACCTCTCCTCGCTCCAGTCTGGAACATGACACATGTCAACCAATGATAAATGGTTCTGTAGGATGTGTAATTTCAAATGCAATGCCCTTGAGATCTTGAAACCCTTTCTCACAAATGCTTCTATGGGACCAAACCCAGGAAGCTGCTGGTTTTTTTTTTGTGTGTTTTGATAAGAAACAAAAAAAAAGATGAAATGAATAAAAAGTTGCCTTTGCCGATAATTTATTTTATAAAAAAAAAACCTTAATGTCCCTTTTTTTTTTTTAAACGGGAAACTTGATCAGACTTATTTTTTTCTATGTCGTTCTTTAATCGAATGCTGCAGTTTAGCGAAGCGTTAAATAACACCTGATATTAAATGTTTAAAGATGTTACTTAACAGTTTAATAAATGTGAATTTTAATTGATGCCTTCAATACAAATATTGCTTAGCTTTCAAATGCACACCTGTAATTTGCATTACAGATTAATAGACAGGGTTCGTCTTCAGCGGGGGAAGTGTCAGATGACTATTTATTTGTGTGTTCTAAATAGATATGTTGACACATCAAAGATTGCAGATTAAGATACAAATTCTGTGCTGCCGTGACATTGCTTTTCGCCGGCATGGTTAATAAACAACCGCTGTCTTCCAGAGCATGAAATGGGTCTAAACTGCTCCTTTAGTCGCCGGTGTAACTAGTGTTAAATCAAAGAATGCAGTGTGACATTAAATGGTTTAAGTAATGCAGGCATTTCCTTTTTAACGGGAATATGGAAAGTGTAGATTAGTAATAGTGATCGGGTACGCCGTGACAGCTCGCTGGAGTCTGTGTTGTCTCCACTGCATTGTTTCTCATTTGCAGCTATTTGCATGCCAATTATTTTAAAACAAATATTGGGCTCCAGTTTTTTTTTTTTTTTTACTTGACAAATAGTCTGCAGGGTTTTAATTGGATCCAACCAGTTGCAAGAGCTATGAGAGTTAGAACGGAGACAGATGATGCCTTCACGAGAAGCTGCAGGGTGCTTTCAGAAGGCTTACCAATTACTACATTATCTGTAATGCACTCTAAATTTTCTAAACACAGCGCCCAAAATACTGTACAAGCCACAGGCAAAGGGGAAGGCGACATCCCGCTGTGCGTTAAAAAGAGATTTCATTGTGGGCGGATTCCATTTCTTCTTATCTACTTGTTCTATTAATTATCATCTTTGACTGATGATTTCAGCCCGGTTATGAAAAATGTAAGCTGTAACCAGTATAAAAGTACAGCGCGCATCTGCTGGTAATTCGGGGGCCTGTTTGCATACGGTGTCTTTCAATCAATCAATAAGACAATGTCGGCACGTGGACTTTCAACACTTTCTGAGAACAAGTGCATCGTTTGTATTTTTCTTTTAACGTACAAATTTAGCGCAATCTTTCCGTGGCATTGCATGGCTTTGGGTACGAGATTACTGCCATCATGCCTGCAAGTAGATGCAGCCAAGAATATATAGTGTGAACTAATTCTAGTCCAAGTTCAATTCCACCGAAAGAATCTGATATAAGCACGGTTTGTGACGACACTCTGAATCTGTGTCGCCAACTGTAGTCATTTTTCTGTGTGTTTACAATTAATTCACAAGCTCGGACGAGAGCATGGTTGGCACAGTTGTGCAGCTGGTAGAGCTGCTGCCTCACGACGCCAGAGACCCAGGTTCGATCCTGACCTCGGCTGCTGTCTGTGTGGAGTTTGCACATTCTCCCTGCGACCGCGTGGGTTTTCTCTGGGTGCTCTGGTCTCCTCCCAAATCCCAAAGACATGCGGGTTTACAGGTTGTTCAAGAAGGAACTGCAGATGCTGGAAAATCGAAGGTACACAAAAATGCTGGAGAAACTCAGCGGGTGCAGCAGCAACTATGGAGCGAAGGAAATAAGCAACGTTTCGGGCCGAAAACGTTGCCTATTTCCTTTGCTCCATAGATGCTGCTGCACCCGCTGAGTTTCTCCAGCATTTTTGTGCACCTTCGGATTTACAGGTTAATTGGTATCTGTAAAATTACCCCCAATGTGTCGGGAGTGGACGAGAAAAGTGGTTAGCATAGAACGGGTGATTACTGGTCAGTGTGGGCCGAAGGGCCTGTTTGCATGCTCTATCTTTCATTCAAGACGCTGCATATCCTGGGATACATTACTATGGAGAGGAGGGGTTGTGGTTGAAGCTCCCTGGTTCCTGTAAAAGAGGAGAAGAAATTCCTCTGCTCACATTTATTTTGTGAACCTTCCCACAATTGATTTCAAAATCCACATGGGGTGACAATCCACACAATATCACCAGCGCTGAAGATTGTTCTGGCACTCCCAGTTATGTAGTTGCATTTCTGGGAGGGGCAGTTGATAGAAGGAATTTTATGATTTGTTTTCCTCTAAATTAAATAGACAGAATATCACGGGTCAATGCATCAAACTCACTTGCTGCTGCATTTCCTACTGTGATTTTGGGAATGTATAATGAATCTACCGTCGACACAGAAGTACTAAGCCAGATGTTGTATTTGTTAACGATAACTTGCATTCATATAGCACCTTTAACGATAGCTGGTTCTTGGTGACGAGAGTGACACTGAGCCACGGAAAGAGACTTGTTTACAGACCTGTTATGCTGTTATCACAATGTTTAAGGAAACATTTGGACATTAGATTTTAGAGATACAATGCAAAAACAGGCCCTTCGACCCACTGAGTTCGCGCCGAACAATGATCATCCCTTGCACTAACACTA
Source organism: Amblyraja radiata (assembly GCF_010909765.2). NCBI lineage: Eukaryota > Metazoa > Chordata > Chondrichthyes > Rajiformes > Rajidae > Amblyraja > Amblyraja radiata. Next base: position 22,421,462 of record NC_045989.1, read on the forward strand.
TCCCACACACCAGTTATAATTTTACCGAAGCCAATTAACCTACAAACCACATTGGAGTGTGGGAGAAAACCGGAGCGCCCTGAGAAAACCCACGCAGGTCACAGATAGAACGTGCAAACTCCGTACAGACAGCACCTGTAATCAGGATCGAACCCGGGTCTCTGTCACTGTACGGCAGCCCCATGGACTGTTACATGGATATGACAGGTTTTAATGGATACGGGCCAAATGCAGGCAGGTGGGACTAATGTAGATGGGGCATCTTGGTTGGTGTGGGCAAGTTGGGTTAAAGGACCTGTTTCCACACTGTATGACTCTATGCTGCAAATAAGAATTTATTTGTACTGTTTTTGTACATATGACAATTAAACACTCTTGACTTCCGATGGGTTATTAAAATCTTGCTCACATTGGTAGATACAATGTACAATGTCCCAAATATAAAGTCTGGATCATCTGCAGCACCTCCAGTAGTATCCAGAGTTGGACACGTGCCTGATTTGTAGTGATTCCATTTTCTAGCCAGCAACGTATAATGAAAGGCCTGGATAGAGTGGAGGTGGAGAGGATGTTTCCACTGGTGGTAGAGTCTAGGACCAGAGACCACAGCCTCAGAATTAAAGGATGTAACTTTAGAAGGGAGATGGGGAGGAATTTCTTTAGTCAGATGGTGGTGAATCTGTGGAATTCATTGCCACAGATGGCTGTGGAGGCCAAGTCAATGGGTATTTTTAAGGCGGAGATTGACAGATTCTTGATTAGTACGGGTGTCAGGGGTTATGGGGAGAAGGCAGGAGAATGGGATTGAGAGGGAAAGATAGATCAGCCATGGTTGAATGGCGGAGTAGACTTGATGGGCCGAATGGCTTAATTCTGCTCCGAGAATGTATGAATGTCCACGATGTCCCCTGCTCCCAATTCTTTGATCTATGCTCCTTTTGAAGCGAGACCTTGCTCTGGTTGCAAGCGCACTGCTTCAAGGCTCAGAAGCACGTTACTGCTCTACATGTTTCGGCTGATTTTTAAAAAGACACAATTTTGATGGAAAACAAGAAAGAATGTACTCAAAATATGGAGGGCAAAGCTTTAAGGTGCGAGGGGCAACATTTTAAGGAAATGCGTGGGGCTGGTTTTTCTTGCGCAGAGGGGGGTAAGTGCCTGGAATGTGCTGCCAGGGATGGTAATGGAGGCAGAGGATAGGCTTGGAAGATTATAGGCCAAGCGCGGGCAGGTATCACTAATGTAGAGGGGGCATGTTGGGCGGCCTTTGCAAGTTGGGCCAAAGAGCTTGTTTCCACGCTGTATGACTCTGTGTCTATACAATAGTGGCATTTAAGATGTTTTTGGATAGGCACGTGGATATGGAGGGATATGAATTATGTGCAGGAGGCTTAGATTCAGTTTTGGCATGGACATTGTGGGCCGAAGGGCCTGTTCCTGTACTGTTCATAACCCACCTGATATTGGATACAATGTCTGCCTTGCACAGGAGATTACCTCTGTGAACAAATTAAAATATGATAAGGCAGGAACATAAAGATTAAAGAAAGTCTAGTAATAATATTTGAGTGGAATTTGAACAGGTATGTATTTGAATGCAGGGTTAATGATCCTGTAATGCAGGTTTGTGTCACAAACTATGGGGGGGGAACAAGAAATGCCCTCTATCCACCGCCCAGTAACCTAACAGAAACTTCACACAAACATTGTAAAAATATTTGTAGCTTCTGCTTATCGCATATTGAGATTTTATTTCTTATCACAGTTCAATTTGTGATTAAAAAAAATAAAAATGTTGTGTGTCTGTGTGTGCAGATGAGTTGGTTCTGCAGCCTTAGCATGATTAAGTAACAGGTTATTTTCTGCTTTTCTGCAGGTAATCAAGGGTTTTTTTTTGCAAAGTGAGTTCAAAACCATAAATCTCCAAACACTAATCTGATTTCTGGAAGATAACTTTGCAAGTTTTATTTAGGGATTTCCTTTTACAGAAATGAGCTCATTTGATTCGGCAAGTGAAGCAGACAATCCTGGTCACGTGGCAAACTGACTTTTTAAATAGTCGTCTGTGAGTTTTGCAAATAATTTTTAATATTAAGGGCCCTATTATTTTTTAATTGGCTGCATTGACGGGAATGTTTGAAGTTGAGGAAACTCGCGAATTATCCACTGATTAAACATTGCATATTCAAAGAGATGACTATATTGCACTACATCCCTGGATTCGCAAACTTCATGGAAGAAAGGTAGCTTTTTGATACAGTGCCGTGGTGCAGCGGTAGAGTTGCTGCCTCACAGCGCCAGAGACACAGGTTCAATCCCGACTACGGGTGCTGTCTGCATGTTGTTTGTAAGTTCTCCCCGTGACCTGCGTGGGTTTCCTCCGAGATCTTTGGTTTCCTCCCATACTCCAAAGACGTACAGGTTTGTAGGTTCACAAAATTGTTGGGGAAACTCAGCGGGTGCAGCAGCATCTATGGAGCGAAGGAAATAGGCGACGTTTCGGGCCGAAACGTCGCCTATTTCCTTCGCTCCATAGATGCTGCTGCACCTGCTGAGTTTCCCTAGCAATTTTGTGTACCTTCGATATTCCAGCATTTGCAGTTCCCTTTTGAACACAGGTTTGTAGGTTAATTGGTTTGGCATAAGTGTAAGTTGTCCCTAGTGTGTGTGGGATACTAGTGTGCAAGTGTGCGGGGATCACTGGTCGGTGCGGACTGGGAGGGCCAAAGGGCCTGTTTCCGCGCTGTATCTCTAAACTAAACTAAACTCATGATAAAAGTGCAGTGCTGAAGTATTAGATGCTATCTATATGCGAATGGAGAGGCTACCCATGATTGGTTGAATTAATGCTGTGTATGGTTGAATAAGCATCACTGTCATCTGATGATTTACTTTTGGGTCAAAAAATGCATTGTGAATGATCTCAATTGGTAACAAACTGAATTGGTCGCAAATCTTGAAATCGTGGCCAATAGAGAATGCATGAAAACTCTCCTGTTTAATTTTAAACAAATGGATCATTGTAAGGCAGTAATAAAACAAATACTGCTGACTGCCTTGGGGCAGTACCCTGTCCCTTAGGCTATCCAAGTGACCTTGTCCATAATAATGCCTGCAGCCTTCTGCTACAAGCTATCTCTGCAGTCTTCAAGCTAATATATCACAGAAGAACTGCCTCTCTCTCCACAATTTCATTTTAAGCACATTGCAGAATGTTGCCCAAACAAAAATTGGCACTGCCATATTTTTTTACAAATATATAACCCACTAAAAATCATGAGATGAACAGATCGGGTAGACACACAGTCTCTTGCCCTTAGCAGGCGAATCGAGGACCAGAGGACATAGGTTTAAGATGAAGGGGTAAAAGATTTAATAAGAATCTGAAGGTAACTTTTTCACACAAAGGGTGGTGGGTGTATGGAACAAGCTGCCAGAGAAGGTAGTTGAGGCTGAGTCTATTCCAATGTTTAAGAAACAGTTAGACAGGTACGTGGATATGGGCCAAACGCGGGCAGGTGGGACTATTGTAGCTGGGACATGTTGGCCGGTGTGGGCAAGTTGGGCCGAAGGGCATGTTTCCACACTGGATCACTCTATGATTCTATGACCAGCAAAAGGAAAAAAAGGAGCTAAAGGCAAAGAAGAGACTAACCAAGAGAATGCAAAAGAAGAAACTCCCTCTGAGAATGGAGAAGCCAAAAACGATGAGGCTCAGTCCACTGAAGCCAAGTCAGAGTAACAGCATCTGCCCGTCATCTCCATCAATGGCATCCATGCCTCAATATTGTATTGTTAATAGAGAGGAATATTTTTATCAACTATTTTATAAATACAAGTTTTTTTTAGCATGAATTTAATTATGGAAACACCCACATCGCAAGATTATTTAGGGGTTTGAAACCCTAAAGAATCATTGTTTTAAAATTATGATTGTTGTAGTTAGTATGAGATGTGGGACAAGTAAATTGTGGTAGTTATTGACGTCTGTCAATGTTTGTCTTGCGTCATACTCAAAAAAAGAAATCTAGAAATTATTTTCCACAGTATCTTGGCCTGTATACCCAGTTAGCGATCACAGTGCTGCAAAGGGTCCAACTGTTGTCTCACAGCTTCAGTGTAAATTGTAAATTGTCCCCAGTGTGTTGGATCATACAGGGATCGCTGGTCAGGTTGGCCACAGTGGGCTGAAGGGCCTGTTTCCATGCTGTATCTCTAAACTAAGCTACAGTAATCCCGTTGGATTCCCTACACACGAGGGCCAATATACAGTGGAGTATCAACCCACATATCTTTGGGATGTGGGAGGAAACTGGAACACCCAGAGGAATTCCAAATACTCAGAGGGAAAAGGTACAAATTCCACATGCACGGGGTCTAGATTGAAGCCAGACTGGCGGAGCTGTGGGGCATTTTGACCAGCTGTGCCATCGTGCCACTCTCAGTTTTTAAAATTGCATTTCAAGAAGTAAAATTCATTCACAAAGATGGAAGAACACAGACTGTCATTGGGCTGAAGTTAGGATTGGGGCTACGTGTGAAATCAGCAACTGGTGCATACGCCTATCCAATGCCAAGCACACAATATTAATGCAGAAAAGTAACACAGAAAGCCAACGCTGGATATTGGCACACTGGTACTCAATTGAGATTGCTGTTGAGTCAAAGTCATTAGAGTCATACAGAGTGGAAACAGGCCCTTCAGCCCAACTTGCCCACACCGACCAACATGTCCCATCTACACTAGTCACACTTGCCTGCATTTGGCCCATATCCCTCCAACCTATTGGCACGGTGGTGCAGCGACAGAGATCCGGGCTCGATTGCGACCATGGGCCCCGTCCGTATGGAGTCTGCACGCACACCCCGGGACCACATGGGTCCCCCCCCAGGCGTTCTGGCCTCCTCACACACACACCAAAGACGTCCAAGCCATGATATTGAAGCATATCTGGCACATTCTGGGTAAGGCCCAAAAATTCCTGAAGGGATCTTTGGGTGAATGGTTGTGCCAATCGGTTTTTCTTCTCTGAACTCTGAACTCGTTTCCAATGGTGTTCAGCAGACCCTCGGAACCTGAGGGGCAACATTTTCAGCACACAGCGTGGTGTTGCATGTTGAACGAGCTGCCAGAGGAGGTAGTTGAGGCAGGTACCACAATAATATTTACAAGACACTTGGACAGGTACATGGATAGCAAAGGTTTAGAGGGATATGGGCCAAATGCGGGCAAATGGGACTAACTTAGATGGGGCATCTTGGTCGGCATGGACAAGTTGGGCTGAAGGGCCTGTTTCTGTGCTGTGGGGCTCTGACTCGATGAAACTATACAAAGATAGACAAAAATG